>NC_053439.1:43916112-44036905 GCF_007990345.1 Gossypium hirsutum | reverse complement strand
GTTTCTTAATTTTTGTTTTCCAAATGAAGGTCCCTTAAGTCGCTTCTCACCAATCTCGGCTTCTCTTTGTACTTTTTCAGTCCTGGACCTTTCAACCTGAACTTCAATCTTCAGTTGATAGTTTTCTTCTTGAAGGGCACTAAGGTCCCGAGACATCTTGGCCTTTTTCTCGTTCGAATTCTTGTCTTGCCATTTCTAGCTCAGACGACGTTTCCTCCGAGAAAGGATTCTGGATGGTGTAGTTTGTTGATGAGATTTGCTGACTATTTACCCGTTTGCTTCCTCCATATGTCGTAATCTTGGGTAAGGGTATCAACATACAAAGCTAATTCCATGAAATGAATTTCCTTCCAATACTTTGCAGTGTCTCGGACTCTCTTCATATATCCTTCACCCGCGAAAGCGAACTCGAACTGTGCTAATCCTCCAGTTGCGGGGAGGAATTGTCGCGAAGAAAATTGCCTTTGGACTAATAGCGGAGCATATCCAACTCCTCCCATAACCGAGTAAGGTACCCAATCTTGGCTTCCACATTTGTATAGCAGAACTGAAGGACGGATCCAGGGTGTTCTCCATGTTATATTCTCGGCGCGAAGATTCTGAAAAACTGATACCCATGTTGCTCGGTGACTCCTTCGGCCATTCTTATTGAGGTAAGCTTCTAGCGGGAGAATGTTTTAGAAAACATATGGAACGGAGTGCGCTCTACCTTCCAGAAGTGACTCAAAATCCAAACATTGAGCAACTGCGCGCATCCGATAAATCGTCCCTCCCCTTTTCTTCGACAACTACTCAGGACCTGAAGGTCTCGGCTAGGATGGTCGGGACAAGGTTGATTCCTTGTTTTAACCTTTCGAAGAAATCCACTACTGCAACTTCGAGATGTCTGAGAACTTTTGGGGAAATGACCAAACCGTAAATGGCCAAAGCGAATAGATTTACCCTTTTCAGCATGTTGGGATGGTTCAGAGCCAATCTGTAGGAGGACCATGGAATGCAAATGGTTTCATTCTTCTCTTTATCTGTTTTTCGGCCATGCATCAGTCATGTCTTTCTCACTATTTTTCTTGAAGGTCATCGCTTAGGCTCCTTCACATATATTTTGCCGAATTGTACATTGTCGTGCGGAGTAAAGCAGCATACTCTTCTATGGTTGGAGTCATGTCTTCTTGATTGAAGGTGAAACACTGATAAGCTGGGTCCAGAACCGAACCATGGCTTGAATCAACTGTTCGTCTACCGGATGGTGATCAGGTGAGCTATATCTCCATACCTCTCAGTGAAAATGTCTCTAGTGCCTGAATCCCACTGATTCCAAATTCGAACCAAATCCTCAAAGTTATTTTGGCGAACATTTACAGTTATATGTTCGGGCAAATTAGCGACACACCCTTCCACTAGACTATCCCCCTTTTCTCTCTGAATTTTAGAGACCAGTCCCGAACCACGGCATTCTTCTCGGTTATTTGTGTAATTGACTCCTCCATCAGAAACCCGTTTTTTTGACAACCAACTTTTAATCAACACCTTCCTAATATGATGCCTATGATGCATGATGAAAATAAAAGTAAAAACAAATAAACTTGGTTAGTAAACACAACAAATATAATTTGAAAAACAAATTAAACTACCCAATCCAATTATTTTGCATAAACAGTGTAAATGAAAGGCAAAAGGCATTTTCCCCGTGTACTTATTTTGATGACTATAAGCGGACAGAGGTTCGGCATGGCTCTAATTGGATAGCTCGTATGGTTCACTATATGCGGTTTTGGTTCTAGGTGGGTACTCGAATCGTCTGCACTGTCATCTACTAAGATTAGTACAGAGCCTCGGTCATGGCCCATCATAGGCTTACGAGATCAATTCGAGGGATTACATTTACTTATGCCTATGCGGAGGGACAAGTTAACTCACGAAAGCATAAGTCATATGTAACCCGAAAGTATTCACTAGCCTGTGTGGAGGAACGAGTTAACTCACGAAGGCGTAGCGTTTACTTTCTCTTAACAGGGACGGACCCCGGGTATAGAGCTCATGTTATGCAACATAAATGCACGTGCACGGTGTGTGGGGAGAACTTGTAAACCTTTACGTTTTATTTAGAAAAACTAAACCAAAACTAAAACCGCAAAAATTTAAAGCTGAAAAACAACCTGATAAAACAAGTTAGAATATATACAACACGATGCAAATGCATGATTTTTTTTGAAAACAAAAAATTTAAGGATCACGACTAAATGTTAATTTGAATAAGAAATTTTGAAAATTTTGACAACACGCGTTTAACATTAGACTCGACTCTCGAAGAAAGGTCCCCAGCGGAGTCGCCAGTTGTAGCGACCTAAAAATTTCGGCACGGGCGCTAATCGAAATAAATATTGAAAATTTGAAAACAGAATCTCGATCTATTTGAAAAGGGAGTCGCCACCGATCTTTTTTATAGGTGTGATCGGACACCTAATAAATTCTCTTTTTAGAAGAAAATTTTATTTTTAAATTTTCTAAAAAGGAGGTAATTTTAGGTCTACGTAAGAATCCAGAGAAAATTCGAGTTCGGGAGTCGGTTACGCGCGAGGAATGTATTAGCACCCTCGCGACGCCCAAAATTGGTATCTTGTTAAACGCGCGTTGTCTTAATTTTCAAAAATACAAGTTCAATTTAATATTTAATTGTGATCCGATTGAAACTTGAGAAAACTTTTTTTTTTGTTTTTAAACACGAGAACTTTGAAACACAATAATAATTTTTGAAAACACGAAGATTTTTGAAACACGAAAATTTTTTGAAAACACGGAATTTTTTTTGAAAACAAGGAAATTTTCGATACATGAGAATTTTTTGACACGAAAAATTTTGAAAACACGAAAATTTCGAAAACATGTATTTTTTTTAAAACATGAATTTTTTTAAAAAAACACGAGAATTTTTTTGAAAACACGAAAACATGAAAATTTTGAAAACACGAAAATTTTTGAAACACGAGAATTTTTTTAAAACACGAAAACACGAAATTTTTTTTTAAAACAAGGGAATTTTTGAAAACACGAAAATTTTTTATTCACGAGAATTTTTGAAACACGGATATTTTTTAAAGAAAGAAACACGAATATATTTTTGGAAACACGGGAAATTTTATTATTATTATTTTGAAACACGTGAAATTTTGAAGACATGAAAATTTTTGAAACACGATTTTTTAAAAAAATACCGTATTTAACACGAATTGATGATATTCATCCCGATATGGCGATGAAACCATCGAATTAATGTTAACTCAATTCAATTTAATATTTAATCGGGATTCTAATAAAACACGAGAATTTTTATTAAAATACGAGGATTTTTGAATATTTTTATTTTTAAAAGGGTGTCCCGAATTTAATACGAGCTATCGATATCCACCCAACATAGCGATGAATTCGATGACTTGATGCTAAATCGGTTCGTTGCCTTATGCATTAAAATATTATTATTTTTTTAAAAAAATATGCAATTAAATGACATAATAATATTTATGAAAATTGTTTTAAAGCATACTAATTTAAATTAAATAAAACACCATTTAAATAAATAAAATAAAATAAAATAGATTAAAAAGAAAAAAAAGAAAAAATTACCCAAAAGCCCAAAGTTATGGGCTTAAATTTTGGGCCTCCCCTTTTATTATTTTTTTTTGCTGTTGGGCTGTTGCTATTGGCTGCCAAAGGACTGGTTTGGGCTGCTTCTTGTTGGGCTGAATCTGGTCCACCAAAATGGCCTGCTATTTTTTTAGTTTTTTTTTCTTTTTTTCTTTCTTTCTTCTTCCCCTTTTCTTCTTTCCTTCTTCTTTTTCTTCCTTTCTTTCTCCCCGATCAGCAGCACCTCCTTTGTCTCGCCGGTGATGTCCCTCCGCCTGGTGTGACGGCCGACAGTGGTGTGCACGGAGGTATGCTCTCTCCCCTTTTCCTTTTTCTTTTTCTTCTTTGCACTTTCTCCTTTTCTCTTTTGCTTGCTTTTTTCTTTGTTTTTGTTTTGTTTGCGTTTAGGACTCGATGATGAGATGACAATGGTGGTGGCGCGACGGAAGTGGTGGCGGTGGAGGCAATCGGCCGGATTGAGAGCTTCTTTTTTTATTTTTCTCTAAAAATTCTGCTTGTTTTTTTTTCCCCCTTTCTTCCTCTTCTCTTTTTTCTTTTTAAAAGCTCCAAATTTTGTCCTCTTTCTCATTGTTTGCAGGTAGTGGGTGAAGAAGGAGCAGCCACCCATGTTTGTGGCCTGAAAATCTAGGAAGTGGGTGCCCCAAATCACGTAACCTGTCTGAAGGACCAAATCACAAATGCAGCAAAACTTCTGGGGCTAAATGTAATTTTTAGAAAATTTAGGATTAAAATGAAATTTAATGAAAGTTTAGGGGTCTAAGTGAAATTTAAAGAAAGTTTAAGGGTCAAAATGAAATTTAGGAAAAATTTAGGGGTCAAAATGCAATTTTTATTTTTTTAAATTTTTTTTTTGAAATTTTGAAAATTAAACACAAACTCTAGTCGGACAAAAATTTAGTGCTTACAGTAAATGTTGCTCATCCAATAATTAAGACAACTAAGTAAAACAAAAACAGAAGAAATAACAACACCCAAAGCAATCAAATTTAACTCATTTTTTTAAACATTAATTATAATTTTTTATTATATCTGTTTTTATAGATTGCCTAGAACTATTCATAATTTCTCTCTAACCTTAAATAAGAGGATAATGCACTTCAGCGCACTCGAACCCACATCCTCTTGCACTTAGAACAATACCAATACCCATCGAGCTAAGACTCAATCAACTTAAATTCATTTTTTTTTAAATTTCCTATATTAAAACTTAAAACTTTGTATCTCTTAGATTTATATTAACGACCTTATCATTTAATATTGTAACTATATTATACTTATTAACATCAGGACCCATATAGAGGCCCTTAAAATTTTTCCAATGCCTTTATAATAATTTTTAATTTTATTTTACTAAATGAATTTATAAAAATACATTTTAATTTTATTTATATATATTTTTATTTTTATTTTATATATCCTAAAAGGTATTAATAGTATTAAAACATTAATATACATATCATATTTTTAAAGAAAAATAAATTTTAATATTTTCAAACTTTATATAATTTAGAAAAATCATCTTCAATGAATCTAGAAATAATGTTGTCCGGGTTCAAATTGAATTTGGACAACTTTATGTCCAGATTTATTATAAACTTTAACTTTTAAATGGTTATTATTGTTATTTTTTAATTTATTTGAACTTTATGAATTTTATTTAACATTTTCATACATTTTAATAATTTTTTTTACAAATTTATAATTTTTTTAAAAAAATTAAAATTTTATAAAATATTTTTAATTTAAAAAAATTAAGTTTTGGAATGAATGAATCTGAACAGCCAGTAAAAAATAAAGAAATTATTTCTTTTAATTTTTCTATTTTAAAAATTAATTTTTTTGTTGAATGGTTTGCCACATCAGCAAATGTAGTTGACATGGAGCACCATGTCAACATCATTAATAGCCACGTCAACATTGTAATAATCAAATATGGAAAATGATGGTCAAAAGACTTAATTGATGCAATTTGAAAGTTTTAGGGTTTAATTGAGAGCATTTTTTTGTGGAGGGAGTTAATTGATTTTTTTGTAAAGTTCAGGGGCTTATATACTCCTTTAGCATAAATATTATTATTTTTTTGATACAATGCCTAGAATTACACATTACTTTTTCTCACCCATTAAGAGAGGATAAACGGCTTTAACACGTTCGAACCCATGTTCTCCTATCTAACAATAATATTGATACCAGTTGAGTTAAAATCCAATCGGTGCTTAAATATTATTATTTAAAAGAATTTTATTTACCCATGTCATGAATTCTATTTATTTTCATGAATTATCATAGAACGGATTTTGTGTGTTGGGTCAGGGATGCAGAAAGATAAATATGGTAATTTGAATGTTTCATTTAAAAAAAAAGATAACTTATTTCAAATTTTTAATAAAAAAGACAACTTATTTCAAATTTATATTAAATAAAAAATTAAAATAATTATCAAACTCATATAAAATATTAACTATTAAACACAATCTAAGTTATATATAACTTTTAAGCTTTTAATTTAAATATTTGGATATTTAAAGTTTATACTTATTTTAACTTTTTGAAATATTTTTTTTAAATTTGATATAATTAATATGTTATAAAAAATAAAATTTCATAAATAAATTTGTATTGAATTTGTATATACTTTCAAAAACTATTAATTTTAAAATTTCTCCTTATTTATTTATTTTTTAAATTATTTGATATAAATAGGTACATCACAATACTTACGTTGTTCTTGTACTACAAGACAACTTTTAAATGGATAAAATTTTTAAACAGAGCTAACGGTTGGAACATACATGGTCAACAGCCCTTAGGGTATTTTTACTCTATCTGTCATGATAAAGTGGCATTGCTGAACTAGTTGTGTCGGTTCAAGTTCAATTTAATTATATGTGCTCATCTCTCTTAAATTAATTAAAAAACTGAATTCATATAATTATTCAATCAAACATTTAAATATTAAAAAATGGACTTTTAAATATTATTATAGAAATAATTATTTTAAAATTAATTAATTAATTCAAGTAAATAATTTATACAACCCAATTTTAATTCTATTAAAATCACGAAGATTTTACCGTATTAGAATTTATATGCAAATTGATTTAATTGTTCATATAAAATAAATCGCGGTGGCTATTTAATTTAATTCTCATTTTGGACTCAGTTATTTAATTCATTCATTTATTTTTATGCAAATTACACTTATGCCCTTTTACTATGAAAATGAAAAAAATACAATTGAATCCCTATACTTTCCACTCTTATCTAATTTAGTCCAAATGTGATTTCCATCATACTAATATATATTCCATGCTACTTCCATACCATTTAATCATTATTAATCCATTTTTCTTTTTTTGGTCAAATTGCATTTTAATCCTCGTACTTTTTAAATTTTACTATTTTGTCCAATTTACCTCACTTCCACATTCAGAGTCCTCCACATTGATTTACTTTCCAAGTATCAGATTAATTTCATATGTTTACTCATTAACAGACTCATTTCCAATTTTTCTCAACAATTCATTGTATATGTCCTTGAACCAATACGAGTTTTAGTATCGAAAATTTTGGTGCGTTACATGTTCAATTGGCATTCTTGTTGGCCATTGATTGATGGTAGTCTTGGTATTCAACGGCTTGGTGGGCAAAATAAATCCTTCCTCCAAAAGTTGGGGTTTAATGTGCTAACCAACATCAATGCATATTGGGTGGGGATTTTGAGAGGTAAATATAAGGTTAGGGAAGGTTGTCCACCAGCATAATTAAGACAAACTGTTCATATGTGTGGAGATTGTTGTTGAAAGTTTCGGTGCGATTACGGGATAATATCTGTTGGTCAAGTGCTAGACTGATGCTTGGGTTCCTGAAATTGAACCTTTATGTGATCGCAGTAAGGATACCGACATAGTCAAAGATGGTGTACGAGTCAATGATATGGTGGAAGAGCAAGGTGTGTGAAAATGGAAGTTGTTTGCGCATAATTTAGATCATAACTTGGGAGTTACGTACAGCAACTATTCCTCCATCAAAAGACCATGCCGGCTCAGATGTTTGCATATGGAGGGGGTCTTCGAGTGGCAAAGGCTTATTAGTCGTTGGCTAAGGATTGTTGGGGGCCAAGGAATGATATGGAAATTCAAAGGACCTCGGAGAGTGCGACAATATTTGTAGGGAAGGCTTCTCACAAAATAGCAAGAATGTATGATGTCTTTTTATCTGATTTTTGGATCTTGTGAAGAATCTATTTTAAATGTGGATCGGGATTGCGATGGTGTGGGGTGTCAGTTTCTTTTTGTATCCTGCACAGGCTTTACTTGAAATATTACTACTGAATCTAACTTGCAGCTTGATGATGCTGATTGGGAAATTAAAAGTAGCATTGTGGACTGAAATATTTGGAAACAATGAAACAAGATGGTTTTGATGTAGGCACATTGCTGAAGTGCAAAGAGCATCTAGGCTGCTGCACAATGGGAGGTCTGTAGATCCAAAAGTCTGATGAGTAACGTTGGATGGGAAATTGATGAAGTTGGTTCAGCATGCAGCAAACTCGACAGCATGCAGGCCATGAAGACCAAGACATGCAGGAGCTGCTGATGCAAGCTTATTTTATTTATTTTGTAATTTCTAGTCAATGAAATGTAATCTTAGTTCATTTCTAACTAAGTTAGGTTGTTGACTGATGTAATTAGCTTATGTATGAGCTGTAAACACAACTTTGTATAGGTTTACAAGCTAAAATTTCAAGTTTCCATGTAATTAGTGGGAGTAGGTGATGTTTAGGTAATTATTTGCTGTTTTTGACAAGCTTAGTGCTTGGTTTATGTATTGGCATTATGCCATTATTCAATTTTATGAATGAAGTTCAGTTTGTTCATCAATTTTTCTCTTCATTTCTCTTAGCTTTTCTTCCTTTCTCTTGCTCAAATTCTCTTGTTTGCTCAGCAAGTCTCGAGACTTGCTCGACAAGTCTGTACTGAATCTGTTAGTTTCAGTTACAACACCAACAATTGGTATCTAGAGCCTATTTCTTAAGGGATCTGTTATACAAATACATGGCTTCATCAAGCTTTTCACCAGCTGCACCTCAAGTCTTCAATGGAGAAGGCTATCACATATGGGTGGTCAAAATAAAGACCTACCTGCAGGCATACGATCTGTGGGAGCTGGTCAACTTAGATGTTGAATCAGAACCACTTAGAGGCAATCCAACAGTGGCTCAGATCAGGCAGCATGCTGATGAGAGGACCAAGAGGCACAAAGCCATGTCTTGCATCCAGAATTCAGTGTCTGATGTGATTTTCACAAGGATTATGGCCTGTGAATCACCAAAACAGGCCTGGGACAAGTTGCAGGAAGAGTTTTAAGGGACAGAGAGGACAAGGCAGCAACAGTTGTTAAACTTGAGGAGAGATTTCGAGAATTTGAAGATGAAGGAAGAAGAAACTGTCAAGCAATATTCTGACAGGATTATGGCTGTGGTTAACAGCATCAGGCTCCTTGGAGAGCAGTTCAATGAAGCTAGGATAGTGGAGAAGGTTATAGCAACTCTGCTTGAGAGGTATGAGGCAAAAATCTCATCTCTCGAGGACTCAAGGGATCTGTCCACCATCTCCTTGACAGAGTTGATCAATGCTCTATATGCTCAAAAGCAGAGGAGAGCAAGCAGACTGGAGGAGCACCAAGAAGGTGCCTTTCAGGCAAGAACAAATACTGCCTACAAAGGCAAGAAGGCCTGGAGAGACAAACCAAAGAATGATGCTACAAGGAGAGAAGGTCAGACTTGCAAGCACTGCAGAAAGGTTGGTCATCCAGAAGAAAAGTGCTGTTTAATCCAGAAGCTGTATGTCAGTATTGTAAGAAGAAGGGTCATGTTGAGAGAGTCTGCAAGAGTAAGACCAAATCGAGACAGAATCAGTTTCAACAGATGAAAGCTGAGGCTCGAGTAGCTAAGGAGGAAAGTGATCAAGAGGAGCAAGTCTTTGCTGTGTCATGGTCAGCTGCTCAGGAAAGGTCCTCATCTGGTTGGCTCCTAGACAGTGGATGCACCAACCACATGACACCTGATGCTGCAATCTTCAAGTCTTTAGACAGAAGCTGCAGAACTAAAGTCAAGATAGGAAATGGTCATTTTATTCAAGCTGAAGGCAAGGGTGATGTGCTGATATGCACCCTTACAGGTACCAAAGTGATTTCAAATGTGCTGTTGGTGCCTGAAATTGACAGAAACCTGCCCAGCATAGCTCAGTTGCTGGAAAAAGGTTATTCAGTTGTGTTTAAAGACCACCAGTGCCAAATCAGTGATCTAAGTGGATCCAAACTGATGGCAGTCCCTATGGCTGATAAGAGCTTTGTGGTTGACTGGACAAAAAAGTCAGACATTGCCTACACAGCCACTTCAGATGAATCCAAGCTGTGGCATCAAAGACTGGGACATGCCAACTTCAGATCGATGGCCCGAATGGTCAGAGAGGACCTGGCTGAAAATTTCATCAACTCAGTGGACCATGATGATGTATGTAAAGTATGTCAATTAGGAAAGCAGGCCAGACTCCCATTTCCCTCGAATCAAGCCTGGAGAGCCTCTGAAAAACTCCAACTGGTGCATACTGATGTGTGTGGCCCTATGAAGATTGAGTCATTAAGTGGAAACAGGTATTTTATACTGTTCATTGATGATTTTTCAAGATATTGCTGGATTTACTTCTTAAAACAAAAATCTGAAGTGGCCTCAGTGTTTTGGAAGTTCAAGACTGCTTCTGAGACTGAAACAGGCTGCAAGCTGAAGACCATAAGGTCTGATAATGGGACTGAGTACACCTCAGCTCAGTTCCAAGCCTTCTGTGATAAGGCAGGCATCAAACATCAACTTACCAACACATATACACCTCAGCAGAATGGTGTAAGTGAAAGGAAGAATAGGAATTTGATGGATATGGCCAGGTGCTTGATGATTCAGAAGAATCTGCCTAATGCACTATGGGCAGAAGCAGTTAACACTGTAACATACATTCAAAATAGACTTCCAACCAAGGCTTTGGATCAGAAGACTCCATTCAAGGCCTGGTTTTGTAACAGCCCAATTTTCAGTAGTGTCAGAACAGTGATTTGAGATCACTAAATTCGATGAAGAAGTTAGAAATATTTTTGAATTAGTGAATTTTGTGATTTAAAAGAAATTATTAGGTAAATTGGGTCGAAAACGAGGTATCGAGACCTCGATATTATAAACTGAGCCGTAAATATTTTTATAAATATTTACGGAGTGTCAATAGGATAATATTAAAGTTTCGTTAAGAAATTTTAATGTTTCGATAGTTAATTATGAAAAAGGATTAAATTGCAATAGGGATAAAAGTTTAATTATAGATTAAAGAAAAGTTAAAAGGACCAAATAGGCAATTATGCCTTTCTCCAAAGTTGAGGCGGCATAAGTATAAAAATCTGAGATTTTTATGTGTTAAAAAAATATTATATTATAGTAATGATTATGTTTTTATATTATATTATTATTAATATATTATATTATATTATATATATACATAAAACAAAAGAAAGAATAGAAAAAAAAGAAAGAAAAGAAACAGAATAGAAGAGACGAAACAGAGAAAGAAACAGAGAGCAAAACGGGCAGAGAAGGAAGGAAAGAAAGAAAGAAAGAAAGAAAAAGAAAAAGGGAAATTTAAGGTTTTAAGGTTCCAAGCTCAATTGGTAAGTCAAATTAAGTCTTTTTCTTATAATTTTTGAGTTTTTGGAATCCTAGAGATAATACTACTTGATTTATGTTGATATTTTGAAAGTTAGTAGATTGTTAGACATGAGTTATGTTGAATTAATTGATGAACTAGAGGTTAAAATGATTGAATTTTAAGTTAGAAGTTAGTAAAAGATTGATTTGTAAAATAAAATATAAGTTTTGAATTGATAGGGCTTAAATTGGAAAAAAATACCAATATTCATAAGTATATGTTAGAGTGTGATTTTGATATTGCCATAGAAGGGAAAAATGATCAGCATGTCATAAAACATAAGAAAATAGGATGAAGTTTAATTTACGAGCCTTGGGGCAAAAGTGAAAATATGTGAAAGTTTAGGGGTAAAAATATAATTTTGCAAAAGTTTGGGTCAAGGACTGTTTTAATAAATTTGAATATTAAATAAGTTAAATTTGCTATTATAGATCAAGAAGAACGAAATTCGGGAGTAGATCGGGGAAAAGAAAAAGTAAAGGACTAAATTGTAAAGTTTAGTCACATTTTGTATCAAGGTAAGTTTACAGTAAATAAATGCAATATTCTTTTATTTTACATTATTATTGTCAATTTCCAGCATTTATATATTTAAGTTATGAAAATATTTAAAGTCGAATTTAAGGTGAAGTGACAGAGGAAAAGTGTTAGAAAGCTCCGGTTGAACCCTAGGAATGTTAGGATATTAGGGTTGACAGGACAGAACAGAAATGAGCCATGTAAGTCCATATTAGAAATATGGCTTTGGCGACAGGATTGAGCCATGTAAGTCCATATTATATATGGCATTGGAGACAGGAATAATTCATGTAAGTCCATGTTAAAGACATGGCATTGGCAGGATATTGATAGACAGGAACGACCCTAGTATCCTTAGTATTCCGAGTGGTTCAACGGGTCAGGGTATGAGTTAAATTACAGTGAATTAACAGCAAAGGAAAAGTAGATTATATTTATGAAAACGGAAAGGTCAGGTAAGAAAGAAGGTAAGGGAATAAAGAAGAAGATAGAAATTGAGAAGTAAAGAAATTTATGATGTTAGATGATATTATGCATAATTATCCATTATGTTGAATGTTGTGATTTATTTGCTTGTAAGCTTACTAAGCCTAGTGCTTAATCTCTTTATTTTCTTCTTCTTATAGTACTTATCTAGCCACTCGGGGATCGAAGGAAACGTCGGAGGCCGATCACACTATCAAAGAAATAACTCGGTATAATTAGACGTTTTGTTTTGTGTATGGCATGTATAGAAACTTAGCTACTTTTGGTATAATATGAGTAATGAGTGATGTGTAAGTAGTTGATGATGTATGGTTATTAAAATGATTAAGGATGAAGGTGTTTGTTGTTATGAAAGATTAGGTGATAAATTATGCATGGAAATCATAAAAAGGATAAAATTTTGCAAAGAAACAGAATGCAGGCAGCACAGTGACGTGAATTTGAAAAATCACCCAAGATAGTATAAAATGAATTAGAGGGTGAATGATATATGTAATTAAAGCTTGTTAAGTCTATTTTCATGGAAAAATAACGGTGTAGGAAAAAGAAATTTATATTTTAAGATATGTGAATTTTAGTAAGATAAGGTCAGAACTGTTTTTGGAGTCCCCTGTTCTGAGTTTAGAAAATAATTACAAATTGTAAAAAAATGGTTATGAGTTGAAATTTACATGCTTAGATTCCTTAATGAGTCTATTTTCTGTAGAAACAAGTAAGAACTTCATATGAAAATCCTACAGTGAGAAAACTTATTTTTAGTGACTAGAGGTCAGGGCAGTCAGGTGGTGAAACAGGGGAGACTTTAACTAATAAACTGTACTAATTTGCTGAACCAAAAATTCTAAAAATTTTATGGTGAGTAGATATATGAGTCTAGTTTCAGGGAAAATTTACGGAATTAAATTTCGAGTTCTGTAGCTCAAGTTATAATTAATTTAGTAACTGCTGCGCGATTGGACAGATTTGCTGCGAATAATGAAATAAATTTTTAAACCTAGTTTTTATGCTCCGAATTGGTAAGATAAGCTAAGTAATGCCTCGTGCTCGACTCCGGAAACGGTCTCGGGTAAGGGGTGTTACATTTATTGGTATCAGAGCAGGTTTAGTCGGTTCTCGGAACAGTTAGTGTGAGAAAAAGTCTAGCTATACATGCCATACTTGTATTTTGATAGTGTGACGACTCCTGACAATTTTTTTTAATAAACATTTTATTTTATAGTAATGGATCCCGGGCGAGCTGGTGATGATGATGTAGAAAGTAATGCGCCTGCTTCCACAGAAGGGGCAGCGCCATCTGAGAATAGGCCAGTAATAGTTGATCAGGGAGGATTGACTCGAGAAGCTCTCTTCCGAGCTTTGAATGATTTGTTTGCCGAGTTCGTTCGTACGAATCCGGCAGTTAGACCTCCACCCCCTCATGATTCTCAGGCTACCCATGCAGCTCAAGCTTCCCTAGTCACAGGTACAGTGGTAAGAGAAAAGCCACCAGTTGATAGAATCAGGAAACAAGGGGCAGAAGAGTTCCGAGCAACAAAAGATGATGATGCAGAAAGAGCAGAATTTTGGTTAGAAAATACTATCAGAGTCTTCGACGAATTATCTTGTACACCCGAGGAGTGTATGAAATGTGTAGTATCACTTCTTAGAGACTCAGCCTACTACTGGTGGAAGACACTTGTATCAGTTGTACCGAAAGAGAGGGTCACTTGGGATTTCTTTCAGGAAGAATTTCGTAAAAAGTACATCAGTCAGAGGTTTATTGACCAGAAAAGAAAGGAATTCCTGGAATTGAAACAAGGCAATATGACGGTGACCGATTATGAGCGTGAATTTGTCAGGCTCAGTAAATATGCTCAAGAATGTGTGTCCACAGAGGCTATCATGTGTAAAAGGTTTGAGGATGGGTTAAATGATGATATCCGACTGTCAGTGGGTGTCCTAGAAATAAAAGAGTTCGTTATTTTAGTTGAGAGAGCCTGTAAGGCAGATGAGCTATTAAAAAGAAAAGGCAAAGTTGAGACAGAGACACAAGATACAAAGAAGAGACAGATGAGCAGATCATTTCAGGCTACATCCAAGAGGCCCAAAGAGTTTCTACCAGATTTAGCTTTTCGGCAGGGCAATCTAGTCAGAATAGAGGTAGCAAATTTAAGGATCCGAAGGCTCAGACCACATCGACTACGAGTGTAGGTAATGTCAGACAGGGTAGATCAGGGTGTCCACGGTGTGGTAGACTTCATTATGGTCCTTGTCGGGCAGGCGAAAATGTTTGCTATAAATGTGGTGCTCCAGATCATTTTGTACGAGAATGTCCAGAAATGGCTAACCGAGAGGTAACACAGAGTGCTAGATTCGGAAATGCTCCTACTAGAGGCAGATCACCGAGGCAACTAGGAGTAGGAGCAAGTAACAGAGGTACCTCTGGAGATTCAATTGTGAGACCAGATGTTAGAGCCCCTGCAAGGACTTATGCTATTCGTGCACGCGAAGAGGCATCCTTCCCCGATGTGATTACGGGTACATTTTCTCTACATGATATTAATGTCATTGCTCTGATTGATCCGGGTTCGACTCATTCTTATGTTTGTATGAAATTGATGCCTAGTATAAGTATGCCTATAGAATCTACAAAATTTGTGATTAAAGTATCGAATCCATTAGGCAAGCATGTATTAGTAGATAAAGTATGTAGAAATTGTCCTTTAATGATTAGAGGCTACTATTTTCCGGCCGATCTCATGCTATTGCCATTTGATGAGTTTGATGTGATTCTTGGTATGGTGAAAGGTGCCGGATATTTACCGATCATAAAAGCTTGAAATACTTGATGACTCAAAAAAGACTTGAATTTGAGGCAAAGAAGATGGTTAGAATTGCTTAAAGATTATGAGTTAGTGGTTGATTATCACCCAGGTAAGGCAAATGTAGTTGCTGACGCTTTAAGCAGGAAACTTTTATTTACATTGCAAGCTTTGAATACCAATTTAGCCATGTTAGATGATAGTTCTATTTTAGCTGAATTTAGAGCTAAACCGGTATTTCTTGAAGAGATTTGTGAAGCTCAGAAAGATGATAATGAGTTACAAGCTAAAAGAGTTCAATGTGAGTCAGGCATAGAATCAGATTTCTGGATTGGTTCTGATGGTTGTTTGATGTTTAGAGACAGAATTTGTGTACCAAAGAATGATGAGCTTATTCGAAAGATTTTACAGGAAGCACATAACAGTTCTTTATCTATTCATCCAGGCAGTACAAAAATGTATAATGATTTGAAGAAATTGTATGGGTGGGTAGGAATGAAAAGAGATATTTCAGAGTTTGTTTCTAGATGCTTGATTTGTCAATAGGTAAAGGCCGAACATCAGGTACCCTCAGGATTATTGCAACCTGTGCTAGTTCCGGAATGGAAATGGGACAGAGTTACTATGGATTTTGTGACAGGATTGCCGTTAACACTGAAAAAGAAAGATGCAGTATGGGTTGTGATGATAAGCTAACTAAGTCGGCTCATTTTATCCCAATCCGTATGGATTATTCACTTGACAAGTTGGCCGAGTTATACATTTCAGAGATAGTTAGACTACATGGAGTGCATTATTAATGTTGAAGTATTGTTCTATCTATATGGTTGGAACGTCAGTTCTATTATGGCATTATGGTTTTTAATCTATCTGATGGTTGTGGCTTCGGTATAGTTTAAAGCTTCGATGTTAATGATTGAAATATTTTTATTATATATAATTCCTTTCTAGTTTTCGTGAAAGGGGTTGACATCGGCAAAAGTGTAGATGGAGGAAGATTGAGCTCAAACTTGTATTTTGGTTTTCACTTCTCAGGTAATTCTGAAATTATGTCAACAAGTCAATAATGGAATGTCAAAATTCATTTGAGTTAAATGCTATTTCTGGAAATTTTCGATTGGTGTTCCGAGAGGATTATGATATATGATATATCTGGATTGTTTTGACAACAAGAAGATTGGATTATTCTGAAATGTTATTATCTGATAGATAAAATCGACTCAGTTGTTTTAATCAGAGTGGGTTATTCATTGAAAAGTTAATTGAGTTATAATCAGTGATGGAATCAGTACATCTTGGGTCTCCACAATGGGTTTAAATTATCTGTTTTCTTATCGCTGGATGGGTTTCCAAGATCTTCGTTCAAAGGTATTAAATAAGATAATTCGGGTTTCTCAGTTATGTTTCGACAGACAATTACTGGACATTTCTTGGTAGTCATACTACTAGTGAAAAAGTGATGGCAAGAAAACATCAGAGCTGCTCAGTTAAGTTCAGGCATAGTATCAATTTCTAAAATGAGTTTTGGTATGAGTTCGGAAGTGATATGAGTTATGATTAATTTTTATGGACTTCGATTGAAAGGGGTGAAGAAAGATTTGACTTAATAGCTTGTATCAGGTGAGAAATTTCGAGGACGAAATTTTTTTTAAGGGGGGGAGAGTTGTAACAGCCCAATTTTCAGTAGTGTCAGAACAGTGATTTGAGATCACTAAATTCGATGAAGAAGTTAGAAATATTTTTGAATTAGTGAATTTTGTGATTTAAAAGAAATTATTAGGTAAATTGGGTCGAAAACGAGGTATCGAGACCTCGATATTATAAACTGAGCCGTAAATATTTTTATAAATATTTACGGAGTGTCAATAGGATAATATTAAAGTTTCGTTAAGAAATTTTAATGTTTCGATAGTTAATTATGAAAAAGGATTAAATTGCAATAGGGATAAAAGTTTAATTATAGATTAAAGAAAAGTTAAAAGGACCAAATAGGCAATTATGCCTTTCTCCAAAGTTGAGGCGGCATAAGTATAAAAATCTGAGATTTTTATGTGTTAAAAAAATATTATATTATAGTAATGATTATGTTTTTATATTATATTATTATTAATATATTATATTATATTATATATATACATAAAACAAAAGAAAGAATAGAAAAAAAAGAAAGAAAAGAAACAGAATAGAAGAGACGAAACAGAGAAAGAAACAGAGAGCAAAACGGGCAGAGAAGGAAGGAAAGAAAGAAAGAAAGAAAGAAAAAGAAAAAGGGAAATTTAAGGTTTTAAGGTTCCAAGCTCAATTGGTAAGTCAAATTAAGTCTTTTTCTTATAATTTTTGAGTTTTTGGAATCCTAGAGATAATACTACTTGATTTATGTTGATATTTTGAAAGTTAGTAGATTGTTAGACATGAGTTATGTTGAATTAATTGATGAACTAGAGGTTAAAATGATTGAATTTTAAGTTAGAAGTTAGTAAAAGATTGATTTGTAAAATAAAATATAAGTTTTGAATTGATAGGGCTTAAATTGGAAAAAAATACCAATATTCATAAGTATATGTTAGAGTGTGATTTTGATATTGCCATAGAAGGGAAAAATGATCAGCATGTCATAAAACATAAGAAAATAGGATGAAGTTTAATTTACGAGCCTTGGGGCAAAAGTGCAAATATGTGAAAGTTTAGGGGTAAAAATATAATTTTGAAAAAGTTTGGGTCAAGGACTGTTTTAATAAATTTGAATATTAAATAAGTTAAATTTGCTATTATAGATCAAGAAGAACGAAATTCGGGAGTAGATCGGGGAAAAGAAAAAGTAAAGGACTAAATTGTAAAGTTTAGTCACATTTTGTATCAAGGTAAGTTTACAGTAAATAAATGCAATATTCTTTTATTTTACATTATTATTGTCAATTTCCAGCATTTATATATTTAAGTTATGAAAATATTTAAAGTCGAATTTAAGGTGAAGTGACAGAGGAAAAGTGTTAGAAAGCTCCGGTTGAACCCTAGGAATGTTAGGATATTAGGGTTGACAGGACAGAACAGAAATGAGCCATGTAAGTCCATATTAGAAATATGGCTTTGGCGACAGGATTGAGCCATGTAAGTCCATATTATATATGGCATTGGAGACAGGAATAATTCATGTAAGTCCATGTTAAAGACATGGCATTGGCAGGATATTGATAGACAGGAACGACCCTAGTATCCTTAGTATTCCGAGTGGTTCAACGGGTCAGGGTATGAGTTAAATTACAGTGAATTAACAGCAAAGGAAAAGTAGATTATATTTATGAAAACGGAAAGGTCAGGTAAGAAAGAAGGTAAGGGAATAAAGAAGAAGATAGAAATTGAGAAGTAAAGAAATTTATGATGTTAGATGATATTATGCATAATTATCCATTATGTTGAATGTTGTGATTTATTTGCTTGTAAGCTTACTAAGCCTAGTGCTTAATCTCTTTATTTTCTTCTTCTTATAGTACTTATCTAGCCACTCGGGGATCGAAGGAAACGTCGGAGGCCGATCACACTATCAAAGAAATAACTCGGTATAATTAGACGTTTTGTTTTGTGTATGGCATGTATAGAAACTTAGCTACTTTTGGTATAATATGAGTAATGAGTGATGTGTAAGTAGTTGATGATGTATGGTTATTAAAATGATTAAGGATGAAGGTGTTTGTTGTTATGAAAGATTAGGTGATAAATTATGCATGGAAATCATAAAAAGGATAAAATTTTGCAAAGAAACAGAATGCAGGCAGCACAGTGACGTGAATTTGAAAAATCACCCAAGATAGTATAAAATGAATTAGAGGGTGAATGATATATGGAATTAAAGCTTGTTAAGTCTATTTTCATGGAAAAATAACGGTGTAGGAAAAAGAAATTTATATTTTAAGATATGTGAATTTTAGTAAGATAAGGTCAGAACTGTTTTTGGAGTCCCCTGTTCTGAGTTTAGAAAATAATTACAAATTGTACAAAAATGGTTATGAGTTGAAATTTACATGCTTAGATTCCTTAATGAGTCTATTTTCTGTAGAAACAAGTAAGAACTTCATATGAAAATCCTACAGTGAGAAAACTTATTTTTAGTGACTAGAGGTCAGGGCAGTCAGGTGGTGAAACAGGGGAGACTTTAACTAATAAACTGTACTAATTTGCTGAACCAAAAATTCTAAAAATTTTATGGTGAGTAGATATATGAATCTAGTTTCAGGGAAAATTTACGGAATTAAATTTCGAGTTCTGTAGCTCAAGTTATAATTAATTTAGTAACTGCTGCGCGATTGGACAGATTTGCTGCGAATAATGAAATAAATTTTTAAACCTAGTTTTTATGCTCCGAATTGGTAAGATAAGCTAAGTAATGCCTCGTGCTCGACTCCGGAAACGGTCTCGGGTAAGGGGTGTTACAGGTTTAGCTTCAAGCCATCACTGGCTCATCTGAAGGTCTTTGGATGCATCTGTTATGCACATGTACCTGCTGTTAAAAGGGACAAATTGTCTGAAGGGCTCAACCTGGTGTACTGGTGGGCTACAGCACTGTTAAGAAGGGCTATAGGATCTTGGATCCTTCAACAAACAAGGTGTCAATTAGCAGGGATGTGGTATTTGATGAAAGGTCATGTTGGAACTGGGAAAGACATGAACCTGAAGAAGTTTCTGAAGAACTAGCAACAGACCAAGCTGAGCCAGACCAAAATGTTCCAGAAATGGACATTGATGATGAACCAGTTAGAGGAACAAGGCCATTGACTGAGATTTATAAAAGGGCTCATGTAGCCATAGCTGAACCAAGCAACTTTGAAGAGGCTGAGGCTCAGCAAGGGTGGAAGTAGGCAATGGCTGAGGAGATCAGCATGATTGAGAAGAACCAGACCTGGGAATTGGTTGAAAGGCCAGTCAAAAGGAAGGTGATTGGGGTGAAATGGGTGTACAAAGTCAAGCACAATGCTGATGGAACCTTGAACAAATTGAAAGCAAGGCTAGTTGTCAAGGGGTTCAGTCAGAGGTATGGCCTGGACTACCTGGAGACCTTTGCACCAGTGGCCAGGCTCGACACCATCAGAATGCTGATTGCCTTAGCAGCACAGCTCGAATGGAAAATCCATCAACTTGATGTGAAATCAGTCTTTCTGAATGGTTTCTTAGATGAACACATCTATGTTGAACAACCACAAGGGTTTGAAATAGCTGGCAGAGAGCATATGGTCTACAAACTGAAGAAGGCCCTATATGGATTAAAACAGGCTCCAAGGGCTTGGTACAGCAGAATCGATGGCTACTTGACTGATCTGGGATTCGATCGAAGCAAGAGTGAGCCAACACTTATGTCAAGAAACAAGGGACACAAATACAACTCATTGTGTCCCTGTATGTTGATGACCTTCTGGTGACAGGAGGAGATCGAGTAGTGCTGGCTGATTTCAAGACCAAGATGCAGGAAGTGTTTGAAATGTCTGATCTTGGGGAGATGTCCTATTTTCTTGGAATGGAGGTGTCTCAAGTACAGAATGAGATATTTCTAAGCCAGAGAAGCTTTGCCACAAAGATTCTGACCAAGTTCTCCATGCAAAACAGCAAGGCAACTAAAACACCTGTTGCTGTTGGAGAAAAACTATCAAGCCAAGGTGATTTTGAGAAAGTATGTGAAACAACCTACAGGAGTCTAGTTGGTTGCTTGCTATACTTGACTGCCACTAGACCAGACATCATGTATGCTGTAGGATTGCTCTCAAGGTTCTTGCATTGCTGCAATGAGAAGCATTTCCAAGCTGCAAAGAGAGTGCTGAGATATGTCAAAGGCACTTTAAACTATGGTTTGAAGTACAGCAAAGAAGGAAATCTGAAGCTGGTTGGCTACACTGATAGTGACTGGGCTGGCTCGATAGATGACATGAAAAGCACCTCAGGGTATGCTTTTAACCTTGGTTCAGCCATGTTTTGCTGGAGCTCGAAGAAGCAAAGTCTAGTGGCTCAATCTACTGCTGAAGCAGAGTATGTGGCAACAACAAGTGCTGTCAACCAAGCCATATGGCTAAGGAAAATATTGGCTGACTTTAATGTGCATCAAGAGGAAGCTACTGAGATCTTCTGTGACAACCAATCTGCAGTAGCAATTGCTAAAAATCCAGTGTTCCATGGAAGAACAAAGCATTTTAGCGTCAAGTTACATGTTGTTCGAGAAATGGAGCAAGCTCAGGAAGTAAAACTGATCCACTGTAATTCAGAAGATCAACTTGAAGACATTTTAACGAAAGCCCTTAGTGTCACAAGGTTCGAATGTCTAAGGAAGAAGTTAGGTGTTTGCTCCATGCAAACCAAGGAGGAGTGATGAAGTTGGTTCAGCATGCAGCAAACTCGACAGCATGCAGGCCATGAAGACCAAGACATGCAGGAGCTGCTGATGCAAGCTTATTTTATTTATTTTGTAATTTCTAGTCAATGAAATGTAATCTTAGTTCATTTCTAACTAAGTTAGGTTGTTGACTGATGTAATTAGCTTATGTATGAGCTGTAAACACAACTTTGTATAGGTTTACAAGCTAAAATTTCAAGTTTCCATGTAATTAGTGGGAGTAGGTGATGTTTAGGTAATTATTTGCTGTTTTTGACAAGCTTAGTGCTTGGTTTATGTATTGGCATTATGCCATTATTCAATTTTATGAATGAAGTTCAGTTTGTTCATCAATTTTTCTCTTCATTTCTCTTAGCTTTTCTTCCTTTCTCTTGCTCGAATTCTCTTGTTTGCTCAGCAAGTCTCGAGACTTGCTCGACAAGTCTGTACTGAATCTGTTAGTTTCAGTTACAGCACCAACAGAAATGACTCCGGAGGCTGATGCTGCTGTCCAAACAGTCCGCAGGAGGAGAGCTATACGCAGGAGCATCGTTACGGTATTGCACGTTGAATATGACAACATCACTGCTGTTAATTATGAGCTTATTCTCAACCATCATCGTTATTGGTTACAATTACCGATTGTATTTGTTTGTATCCTTAGAATATCTGTTCTAAATCTATCTGCTGATACATATTCATGTCATATATTTATTGCAATTAATTTTAATAACATTCCACAACAAAAAACTTATTTTCATGATCATAATCCTAATTCAAATCTCCAAATACATTTGCCTGTTTTGTTTACGATTGACACAATAATGTTGCACCAAGTTACTTAGCAACCATGTATACGTATTTGTTGCCTCATCAATATCCAACAAGTAGATGGTTGCAATGTGATGCTATCTATACTTACATTAAATGAGTTCGGGTCACAAGTAAGTTAGCCAGTATTGTATTGGTGGGCATATCAATTTTGTCTTAATACTAGTATGTACCAGACATGTTTTGGTGTATCATTTCAGATTTATTGATATTTTCAAATAACTTTCACAAATATATATTTTTAACCTAATTTTTAGTTTCTAGATAAATTATATATAAATTTAAATATATTTCACACATACTTATACGTACTCTCATTTTTAGTTTATTAAAAAAATTATATATTATATACATGCAAATATATCTTAAAAATTAAATTATATATTATATATGTACTGGCCAGTACATACCGTTTTAGTCCTAAACTGGCACCAAATAATTTACATTCTATTTCGACCAAAATTTTCGGTGTGTTTCGGCCTATTGTGGTCAATACCTTCTTGCACTGGTGTGTACTGACCCATACTGATTGGAACACAAATTTGATATTTTAAACCAACTTTTATTTTTTTTCTTTAACCATTTTAATTTTCTGTAATTACATTTAAAATTAATAGTTATTAAAATACTTAATTAATAATTTTAAAACTTATATATTTACATGTAAATATATTTATATTATATGGATGTTATGAGATATATTTACATGTATATAATATATAATTTATTTTTTACCAAAAAAATATAATTTATTGGGAAGCTAAAATTGAGATACATGAAAAATATTTAAATGTATATATCATTTATCTAGAAATTAAAAATTAGACTATAAATATATATTTGTGAAAGTTATTTAAAAATATCGATAAATCTAAAACGATATATTGAAACATACCGCTATCGATACGTACCATTACCAAAATAAAAATGATACACACCGATATAATACCTTAATTTAGACCCTACCATTTCTTCTCTTCCTCCCCTAATATTGAAATTATAAAAATAAATAAATAATCTTTTCATTGAAGTTTTTGTTTTTTTTTGTTTTAAATCAATTGAATGACTTTTAAACATTCCAAACCTGAAGATGGAAAGTAGATGTAATTTGTAGTAAGAGTAGGAATTTATTGGTATTAATTGCAATTTATGATGCATGTGCTATAATATTTTTACAGTTTTCTACTATAAAGTTTTGTATGTGAATAAATTATCCAAACAATGTTTCTTGTGTGGTTGTATACAATATAATCATTGAAAAGCAATTCGATGTTAATTTGTCTATGTGGGGCCTATTGGCAATTTTTCACAAGTGGAATCTATTCTAAAATTATTTATTAAATGCAAGGCGCATTATCCTCTTATTTATGGGTTGGGGAAGGGCTATGAGTAGTTCTACGTATTATGTCAAAAAAAAAACTGATATGATCTTGTTAAAAAAAGCTTTTGTTAATTTTATTTTTTAATAATTTTTATTTTATTGATGTAAATTAGAGTTATTGCTTGAATAGAACTCTAAACATCTTAACTGTCACTTAATTAATTAAAATTTAATTTTAGTTTTATAAATAGTATCGAGTAGTTAGATATATTTGATCAAGCACTCTTAAACTGTCAAGAAACCTATCTGTTATTTGTTTGGTATAGTTGAACAATATATGAAATAATTATTTTAGTAGTTTAGAGTGATCCAAACCGATCCATATTATTGTTCACATAGTACAATTCCGATATAAATACAAAAATAAAAAATAAAAAATTATCACTTACATCCATCATTATCTTAGTATAAATATAAAAGTTTTGGTCACTAATGGTTAGAATTTGTTATAAGTTTCTATACTCTCTGTAAATTTGAAATTTAGTTCTTTTACTTTTTATATTTCAAAATTCAAGTCTAATTATTAACACTGTTAAAACTAAATTGTTAAATTCAAATTTATTATAACATCGTTTTTTAGTTACATTGCTACCGGGTGAATATTTTTATTCCAAAATGTCATGCCAACAAATTTAACGGAAAAAATTAACATTTTTAACAATTGAACTTGAATTTTGTAATCTGAAAATTAGAGAGGCTAAGTTCCTCAAAATAAAAGTAAAACAACTAAATTCCAATTTTGTGAAGAGTGTAAAGACCTATGTCATATTTTAACCTATAATAAAATATCCGGTTAGTTAAAATGTAAAAAAAAAAGAGAATGTTAATTAAACTTATTTATTTTACAGTTCATAAATATATATTTTTTATTTAATGACTACGTCTCCCAACGATGGTTTTATTTACCATCGAAGTTGAAAAGCCTTTCTTAACCCAAATCATGACTTCAAATAAAAAAAAAGTTAGTAAACAAGCAATTTTATTTTCAAACTAAACCTTGATTTTAACCTAAGTCGAAAAAGGAAAAGTGTATTTTAATGAAAATACTTTTTTTTATTTTTACAATATTTTGTTTAAAATAAATATTTTTTTTCTTTTTAACGGTAAATAGAGTGTAAATTTTCAACAACATTTTCTTATTTCCCACTACATATTTTACTCAACAATAAACATATTTTGGGCCAATTTATCAATAAAAGCTTAAATTTTTTTTATAAATTTACCGAAATGAGCCTGGTATTTTATTATTTACCGAAATGGGCCATTTTCCGGCAAATCGCTTCCACGTCACCGTGATGTCAGGAGACGTGCCAGGAAATCGCGACCACGTCAGCGCGCTTTGCTGACGTGGCAACAAATCGCCCCCTTGTGGACGTGATTTGTTGCCATGTCAGCAAAGCGCGCTGACGTGATCGCGATTTCCTGACGTAGCGTGTTACGGGGGACGCGATTTGGAGAAAAAAGTAAACAAATAAGTCGCGCCCACGTGTACGCACTTTTGCTACAGTATGTCCTGAAAAAATAATTTCGAGTTGACGTTTCTGAGCAAATAGTATAAAATCGCTTCTAACAGGATGCTGTTTGATAAGCATTTGTGAAATCGCACCCTCGTGGACGCGCTTTTGCTACAGTAGGTCCTGGAAGAAATAATTTCTACTTGACGTTTCTGAGCAAATAGTATAAAATCGCTTCTAGCAGGATGCTATTTGAGAAGAATTTGTGAAATCGCGCCCTCGTGGACGCGCTTTTGCTACAGTAGGTCCTGGAAGAAATAATTTGGACTTGACATTTCTGAGCAAATAGTATAAAATCGCTTCTAGCAGGATGCTATTTGAGAAGAATTTATGAAATCGCGTCCTCGTGGACGCGCTTTTGCTACAATAGGTCCTGGAAAAATAATTTTGACTTGACGTTTTTGAGCAAATAGTATAAAATCACTTCTAGCAGGATGCTATTTGAGAAGAATTTGTGAAATCGCACCCTCGTGGACGCGCTTTTGCTACAGTAGCATGTTAGGGTTGAGGCTGTAAATTAGGTAAAAAATGTTCTCAGAATGCATAAGTCACAACAGAAACAATTTAGAGAGGCTAAGAAGGTTAGAGTTTCAAATATGAGTGAACGTATTAGAGCTATTATTTACTACGATGGTGAGGTTTTCCACACCGAGAATGGTGTTGTTTTTTTGTCGGAGAATACGATACGACTGGTTTTTAACCAGAACATAAATTTGACAGAACTTCGTAAAAGAATTAGGCGTAAAATTTTCAGAATGAAAGTTCTGTCTATTACGTATCGATTTTGTTCTTCTGTTGATCCGGTGACATATGACTCGTTCGACATAAAAGGTGCTCGTAGCTTGGAGGCAATTGTGCAGACTCATCTTGCTAGTGGAGCACCTTATATTGAGTTATATGTACAATTTACATCACCAAATGATGTACTTGCCACCGGTGTTCGAGATGTATACACGACCCCTGGCCGACATTCGGTTAGCGGGTTACAAAACACGGAACAGCCCATGTTTGGTAGCGGTGTTGAATGCACATCCCCCGCAAGACACTCTATCGGTGGATGGGACATGTACGTCGGTGGCTCGATGTTTAATACTGGAAATACGTACTGGGGAACGGCATCAAGTTCTAGTGGTTGGCAATCTACATCCAATTGGGGACGTTATGAAATACCCAGAAGAAGGGATGATGTACTCCCTACGATGTCAAACGGTGAGGGGACCTTATACACTGCAGATGATTGTAGGTTAGAAGATGACTCCGATGTGGATCCACCTCGAGAGCCCGGGCCCAGTAGTGTAGAGGTTGGCTTATTTTCTAAACCGGAGCCTATTCCAATAGAACCTGAAGATACTGAAAGGAGTTTAGATGAAGAAAAAAATCCACGATTCAAAGCATACTCACCTCCAGCCCACATGTATAATGTCGATCTATCTGCAGATGATGTGTTAGAGTTTCCAGATCTATCACACTGGTTGCGTGATCGTACAAGTTCAGGGCTAGACTCAGGTGAATTTGAAGTTGGTAATCAGTTTACCAACAAGGATAGTTTTATTGGTGCTTTGAAACAATATAGCATCAAAAATGGCGTTAACTACCACGTCGTTAAATCCAAATCTGATAAGTTTGAGGCGAAGTGTGCGATGCAAGACGACACATGTTCATGGAAAATCTACACCTCGCTAAGGAAAAGGACAGGGTTGTGGAAGATTAAAAAGTACAAAGGTCCACATACATGTGCTGCAGGTACAGTATTGACGGTATCTGAATAACACTTTTATTATGTAATGTTGCATTATTTAATGTACTCCGTTTATAGGTGTTTCGCAAGATCATCCCAAGATGGATTCAGCTATGTTAGCTAGCTTGATACCGCCCACGGTAAAAGCAGATCCTACGACTTCAGTGCCGGTGTTAATTGCCAATATTCGTAGCCAAATAGGGTACACGCCCTCTTACTGCAAGGCTTGGATAGCTAAGCAAAAGGCGTTGGAGAAGATGCATAGTGGGTGAGATGCCTCATATAATGAAATATGGCAGTGGTGTCAAGTGCTAGAGAGATACGTCTCAGGTGCCATCACAGACCTTGAAACAGAACATGCGTACTACAACGGTTGATTGCTACGTGGATGTTGAGTGTTCAAACGCCTGTTTTAGACCTTTAAGCAATGCCGAAACGCATTTTCATACTGCAAGCCATTGGTACAAATTGATGGTACCTTTATGTTTGGTAGGTATACTCATCGGCTATTGCTTGTAGTAGCATAGGATGGTGGTGGGAGAATTCTTCTAATTGCATTTGCAATAACACCGGGAGAGTCGTCTGATGACTGAGATTTCTTTCTCTCTAAGTTAAGGAGACATGTATGCCCCCAACCTGATATCTGTGTTATTTTAGATCGAGACGCCGGTATACTAGCTGCATTTGATCGACAGGGAAGCTTATGACAGCGCACACACCATCGATATTGCCTAAGATACGTTGCTTCCAACTACTACAGGAAATATCCATCTAAGAGCGAATGATGACAAGTGACCAACATGGGTATTTAGTCCATATCTGTGTTATTTTGTTTGTCAATTTGAATTAGTTTTATTGGTAGAATTGGTATGTAATATTCGCTATGAACTTATATTGGCAGGGTATGAAATAAATAAAGACTGTTTTCACGAGATGTTGACAGTTTTACGTTCAATTAACGGAGAAGGGGCGGATTACCTTTGTAACATACGTTTCGAACAGTGGGCACAAGCATACGACGGTGGCCTGCGATATGGCCATATGACGTCAAACTTGGCTGAATGCATAAATTCTGTTCTTAAAGGAACGCGTCATCTACCGATAACATCGGTTGTGCGAGAGACATATTTTCGTTTGGCGGCGCTATTTCTAGAGCGAGCAGCAAGTTATGTAGGCCAGATGTAGGGAGGCCATGTATGGTGCAGTAAGGTAGTTCAAGAAATTAACAAGGCCAAGGCGCAGGCAAACACCATGCACACAGTGTGTCATGATCGAAACAACTTATGGTTTTGTGTCACAGAGTTTGACAGACCGCACCAAGGTGTTGTTGGCGGGAAATATCGTGTACACTTGCGAAATAGGACTTGCGACTATGGGATGTTTGATGCACTTCGTTATCCATGCGCTCATGTTATTGCAACTTGACAGAATCTCCGTCTGGATCCGATTAGTTATGTGGACGAAGTGTACAAATTAGAAAACATGTACAACATCCGGAGACACGTCTTCCTACCGGTCCCAGATGAACGTAAGTGGCCGTCCGTATCTCTTTCTCCTTTTAAGCTATTACCGGATAGAGAATTGCGTCGCAAACTAAAGGGTCGACCTTGTTCGACTAGAATACGCAACAATTTGGATATTCGAGAAACAGCCAGTCAACAGAAGTTGTGCTGATGGTGTAGGAATCCAAGCCATACAAGTCGATCATGCCCTAATCGCAATAGTTAAATGTAATTGTAAAAAAATTATATTTGTAAAATTATTAATTGATAAATTGTATTAATGGTTAGTAAAATTATCAAATTATTAATTGTTAGTACCAGTCAAAATTTTTTTCCAAATCTAACATTATGTGAATGTAAAATTATTAACTAATAATTGTATTAATGGTTAGTAAAAACCTTAAGGTTTTTAAGTTAAGGGTTTAGGGTTTTTAAGTTAAGGGTTTAGGGTTTTTAAGTTAAGGTTTAGGGTTTTTAAGTTAAGGGTTAGGGTTATTAAGTTAAGGTTTAGGGTTTTTAAGTTAAGGGTTATGGTTTTTAATTTAAGAGTTAGGGTTTTAAATTTAATGGTTAGGGTTAGGGTTTTTAAGTTAAAGGTTTATAGTTTTTAATTTAAGGGTTTAGGGTTAATAATTTAAGGGTGAGGGTTTTTAATTTAATGGTTTAGGGTTTTAAGTTAAGGTTTAGAGTTTTTAATTTAAGGGTTAGTGTTTTTAAGTTTAGGGTTAGGGTTTTTAATTTAAGGTTTAGGATATAATTGTATTAAGGTTTTAGGGTTTTTAATTTAAGGGTTAGGGTTTTTAAGTTAAGGGTTTATGGTTTTTAAGTTAAGGTTTAGGGTTTTTAATTTAAGGGTTAGGGTTTTTAAGTTAAGGGTTAGGGTTTTTAAGTTAATGGTTTAGGGTTTTTAAGTTAAGGTTTAGAGTTATTAAGTTAAGGTTTAAGGTTTTTAATTTAAAGGTTAGGGTTTTTAAGTTAATGGTTAGGGTTTTTAATTTAAGGGTTAGGGTTTTTAATTAAGGGGTATTGTTTTTAAGTTAAGGGTTACGATTTTTTAGTTAAGGTTTAGGGTTTTTAATTAAGGTTTAGGGTTTTTAAGTTAAGGATTTAGGGTTTTAAGTTAAGGTTTAGGGTTTTTAATTTAAGGGTTAGTGTTTTTAAGGTAAGGGTTTAGGGTTTTTAATTTAAGGTTTAGGGTTTTAATTTAAGAGTTAAGGTTTTTAAGTTAAGGGTTAGGGTTTTTAAGTTAAGGTTTAGGATTTTTAATTTAAGGGTTAGGGTTTTTAATTAAGGGTTAGGGTTTTAAGTTAAGAGTTAGGGTTTTTTGTTAAGGGTTTAAGGTTTGTCAATTAAATGATATATTTAATTATAATTTATAAATTTATAAATTTTTAATAAGGTAAGGGTTTAGGGTTTTTAAGTAATAACTCAAAAAAATTTCTATTTTATTACATCAAAAATATTAAAATATTCAAAATATTTGAACAAATAAATTTAAATACAAAAATCCAAGCAATACAAGTCGATCATGCCCTAATCGCAATAGTTGAATGTAATTGTAAAAAAATTATATTTGTAAAATTATTAATTGATAAATTGTATTAATGGTTAGTAAAATTATCAAATTATTAATTATTAGTACCAGTCAAAATATTTTTCCAAATCTAACATTATGTGAATATAAAATTATTAACTGATAATTGTATTAATGGTTAGTTAAATTATCAAATTATATCAAATTATTAGTTGTAAGTACTAGTCAAATTTTTTTTCCAAATCTAACATTATGTGAATGTAAAATTCTTAACTGATAATTGTATTAATGGTTAGTAAAAACCTTAAGGTTTTTAAGTTAAGGGTTTAGGGTTTTTAAGTTAAGGTTTTAGGGTTTTAAGTTAAGGTTTAGGGTTTTTAATTTAAGGGTTAGTGTTTTTAAGTTAAGGGTTAGGGTTTTTAATTTAAGGTTTAGGATTTTTAATTTAATGGTTAGGTTTAGGGTTTTAAGTTAAAGGTTTAGGGTATAATTGTATTAAGGGTTTAGGGTTTTTAAATTAAGGATTAAGGTTTTTAATTAAGGGTTAGGGTTTTTTAAGTTTAAGGTTTAGGGTTTTTAAGTTAAGTTTTAAGGTTTTTAATTTAAGGGCTATAGTTTTTAAGTTAAGGGTTAATGTTTTTAAGTTAAGGGTTTAGTGTTTTTAAGTTATGGTTTAGGGTTATTAAGTTAAAGTTTAGGGTTTTTAATTTAAGAGTTAGGGTTTTAAAGTTAAGGGTTAGGGTTTTTAATTTAAAGTTTAGTGTTTTAATTAAGGGTTAGGGTTTTTAAGTTAAGGGTCATTATTTTTAATTTAAGGGTTAGGGTTTTTAATTAAGGGTTAGGGTTTTTAAGTTATGGGTTAGGGTTTTTAAGTTAAGGGTTTAGGGTTTTAAGTTAAGGTTTAGGGTTATTAAGTTAAGGTTTAAGGTTTTTAATTTAAGGGTTAGGATATTTAAGTTAAGGGTTAGGGTTTTTAAGTTAAGGGTTTAGTGTTATTAAGTTAAGGTTTAGGGCTATTAAGTTAAGGTTTAGGGTTTTTAATTTAAGGGTTAAGGTTTTTATGTTAAGGTTTAGGGTTTTAAATTTAAGGGTTATGATTTTTATGTAAAGGGTTAGGGTTTTTTTGTTAAGGGTTTAAGGCTTGTCAATTAAATTATATATTTAATTATAATTTATAAATTTATAAATTTTTAATAAGTTAAGGGTTTAGGGTTTTTAATTTATGGGTTGGGGTTTTTAATTTATGGGTTAGGGTTTTAAGTTAAGGTTTAAGGTTTTTAATTTAAGGGTTAGGGTTTTAATTTAAGGGTTAGGGTTTTTAAGTTAAGAGTTTAGGGTTTTTAAGTTAAGGTTTAGAGTTATTAAGTTAAGGTTTAAGGTTTTATTTAAGGGTTAGGGTTTTAAGTTAATGGTTAGGGTTTTTAAGTTAAGGGTTATGATTTTTAATTTAAGGGTTAGGGTTTTTAATTAAGGGTTATTGTTTTTAATTTAAGGGTTATGGTTTTTAGTTAAGGTTTAGGGTTTTTAATTTAAAGGTTAGGGTTTTTATGTTAAGGGTTTAGGGTTTTAAGTTAAGGTTTAGGGTTATTAAGTTAAGGTTTATGGTTTTTAATTTAAGGGTTATGATTTTTAAGTTAAGGGTTATGGTTTTTAAGGTAATTGTTTAGGGATTTCAAGTTAAGGTTTAGGATTATTATGTTAAGGTTTAGTGTTTTCAATTTAAGGGTTAGGGTTTTTAATTAAGGGTTAGGGTTTTAAAGTTTATGGTTTAGGGTTTTTAAGTTAAGTTTTAAGGTTTTTAATTTAATGGTTAGAGTTTTTAAGTTAAGGGTTAAGGTTTTTAAGTTAAGGGTTTAGTGTTTTTAAGTTAAGGTTTAGGGTTATTAAGTTAAGGTTTAGGGTTTTTAATTTAAGGGTTAGGGTTTTTAATTTAAATTTTAGTGTTTTTATTAAGGGCTATGGTTTTTAAGTTAAGGGTTAGTGTTTTTAATTTAAGGGTTAGAGTTTTTAATTGAGGGTTAGGGTTTTTAAGTTATGGGTTAGGGTTACTAAGTTAAGGTTTAAGGTTTTTAATTTAATGGTTAGGATTTTTAAGTTAAGGGTTAGGGTTTTTAAGTTAAGGGTTTAGTGTTATTAAGTTAAGATTTAGGGGTTTTAAGTTGAGGTTTAGGGTTTTTAATTTAAGGGCTAGAGTTTCTAATTAAGGGTTATGATTTTTAAGTTAAGGGTTAGGGTTAGGGTTTTTTTGTTAAGGGTTTAAGCCTTGTCAATTAAATTATATATTTAGTTATAAATTTTAAAAATTTATAAACTTTTAATAAGTTAAGAGTTTAGGGTTTTTAATTTATGGGTTAGGGTTTTTAAGTTATGGGTTAGGGTCTTTAAGTTAAGGGTTTAGGGGTTTTAAGTTAAGATTTAGGGTTTTTAATTTAAGGGTTAGGGTTTTAAGTTAAGGGTTTAGGGTTTTTAAGTTAAGGTTTAGAGTTTTTAAGTTAAGGTTTAAGGTTTTTAAGTTAAGGTTTAGGGTTTTTAATTTAAGGGTTAGGGTTTTTAAGTTAAGGGTTTAAGGTTTTTAAGTTAAGAGTTAGGGTTTTTAATTAAGGGTTATTGTTTTTAAGTTAAGGGTTACGTTTTTTCAATTAAGGTGTATGGTTTTTAATTTAGGGGTTAGGGTTTTTAATTTAAGGTTTTAGGGTTTTAAGTTATGGTTTAAGGTTATTAAGTTAAGGTTTAGAGTTTTTAATTTAAGGGTTAGTATTTTTAAATTTAGGGTTAGGGTTTTTAAGGTAAGGGTTTAGGGATTTCATGTTAGGGTTTAGTGTTTTTAATTTAAGGGTTAGGGTTTTTAATTAAGGGTTAGTGTTTTTAAGTTAAGGGTTAGGGTTAGGGTTTTTTGCTAAGGGTTTAAGGTTTGTCAATTGAATTATATATTTAAATTATAATTTATAAATTTATAAATTTTTAATAAGTTAAGGGTTTAGGGATTTTAAGTAATAACTCAAAAAAATTTCTATTTTATTACATCAAAATATTCAAAATATTTGTACAAATAAATTTAAATACAAAAATCTAAGCCATACAAGTCGATCATGCCCTAATCGCAATAGTTGAATGAAATTGTAAAAAAAATTATATTTGTAAAATTATTAATTGATAAATTGTATTAATGGTTAGTTAAATTATCAAATTATATCAAATTATTAATTGTTAGTACCAGTCAAAATATTTTTCCAAAACTAACATTATGTGAATGTAGAATTATTAACTGATAATTGTATTAATGGTTAGTAAAATTATCAAATTATATCAAATTATTAATTGTTAGTACGAGTCAGAACATTTTTCCAAATCTAACATTATGTGAATTTAAAATTATTAACTGATAATTGTATGAATGGTTAGTAAAATTATCAAATTATATCAAATTATTAATTGTTAGTACTAGTCAAAAAAAATTTTCCAAATCTAACATTATGTGAATGTAAAATTATTAATTGATAATTGTATTAATGGTTAGTAAAAACCTTAAGGTTTTTAAGTTAAGGGCTTAGGATTTTTAAGTTAAGGTTTTAGGGTTTTTAAGTTAAGAGTTAGGGTTATTAAGTTAAGGTTTAGGTTTTTTAATTTAAGGGTTAGAGTTTTTATGTTAAGGGTTAGGGTTTTTAATTTAAGGTTTAGGGTTTTTAATTTAATGGTTAGGTTTACGGTTTTTAAGTTAATGGTTTAGGGTATAATTGTATTAAGGGTTTAGGGTTTTTAATTTAAGGGTCAGGGTTTTTAATTAAGGGTTAGGGTTTTAAAGTTAAGGGTTTAGGGGTTTTAAGTTAAGGTTTAGGGTTTTTAATTTAAGGGTTAGAGTTTTTAAGTTAAGTGTTAAGGTTTTTAAGTTAAGGGTTTAGTGTTTTTAAGTTAAGGTTTAGGGTTATTAAGTTAAGGTTTAGGATTTTTAATTTAAGGGTTAGGGTTTTAAGTTAAGAGTTTGGGTTTTTAATTTAAGGTTTAGGGTTTTCATTAAGGGTTAGTGTTTTTAAGTTAAGGGTTAGTGTTTTAAATTTAAGTGTTAGGGTTTTTAATTAAGGGTTAGGTTTTAAGTGAAGGTTTAGGGTTATTAAGTTAAGGTTTAGGACTTTTAATTTATGGGTTAAGATTTTTAAGTTAAGGGTTTAGGGTTTTTAAGTTAAGGGTTTAGGGTTTTAAGTTAAGGTTTAGGGTAATTAAGTTAAGATTTAGGGTTTTTAATTTATGGGTTAGGGTTTTTAAGTTAAGGCTTAGAGTTTTAAATTTAAGGGTTAAGGTTTTTAATTAAGGGTTAGGATTTTGAAGTTAAGGGTTAGGGTTTTTTTGTTAAGGGTTTAAGGTTTGTCAATTAAATTATATATTTAATTATAATTTATAAATTTTTAATAAGTTAAGGGTTTAGGGTTTTTAAGTAATAACTCAAGAAAATTTCTATTTTATTACATCAAAAAATATCAAAATATTAAAATATTTTTACAAATAAATTTAAATACAAAAATCCAAGCCATACAAGTCGATCATGCCCTAATCGCAATAGTTGAATGTAATTGTAAAAAAATTATATTTGTAAAATTATTAATTGATAAATTGTATTAATGGTTAGTAAAATTATCAAATTATATCAAATTATTAATTGTTAGTGCCAGTCAAAACATTTTTCCAAATCTAACTTTATGTGAATGTAAAATTATTAACTGATAATTGTATTAATGGTTAGTAAAATTATCAAATTATTAATTGTTAGTACCAGTCAAAATATTTTTCCAAATCTAACATTATGTGAATGTAAAATTATTAACTGATAATTGTATTAATGGTTAGTAAAAACCTTAAGGTTTTTAAGTTAAGGGTTTAGTGTTATTAAGTTAAGATTTAGGGTTATTAAGTTAAGGGTTAGGGTTATTAAGTTAAGGTTTATGATTTAATTTAAGGGTTAGGGTTTTTAATTTAAGGTTTAGGGTTTTTAAGTTAAGGGTTATGATTTTTAAGTTAAGGGCTAGGGTTAGGGTTTTTTGTTAAGGGTTTAAGCCTTGTCAATTAAATTATATTTTTAATTATAAATTTTAAAAATTTATAAATTTTTAATAAGTTAAGGGTTTAGTGTTTTTAATTTATGGGTTAGGGTTTTTAATTTATGGGTTAGGGTTTTTAAGTTAAGGTTTAGGGTTTTTAAGTTAAGGTTTAGGGTTTTTAAGTTAAGGTTTAGAGTTATTAAGTTAAGGTTTAATGTTTTTAATTTAAGGGTTAGGGTTTTTAAGTTAATAGTTAGGGTTTTTAATTTAAGGTTTAGGGTTTTTAATTTAAGGGTTAGGTTTTTAAGTTAAGGTTTAGAGTTATTAAGTTAAGGTTTAAGGTTTTTAATTTAAGGGTTAGGGTTTTTAAGTTAATAGTTAGGGTTTTTAATTTAAGGGTTAGGGTTTTTTATTAAGGGTTATTGTTTTTAAGTTAAGGGTTACGGTTTTTCAGTTAAGGTGTATGGTTTTTAATTTAAGGGTTAGGGTTTTTAATTTAAGGTTTTAGGGTTTTAAGTTAAGGTTTAGGGTTATTAAGTTAAGGTTTAGGGTTTTTAATTTAAGGGTTAGAATTTTTAAATTTAGGGTTAGGGTTTTAAGGTAAGGGTTTAGGGTTTTTAAGTTAAGGTTTAGAGTTATTAAGTTAAGGTTTAAGGTTTTTAATTTAAGGGTTAGGGTTTTTAAGTTAATCGTTAGAGTTTTTAATTTAAGGTTTAGGGTTTTAAATTTAAGGGTTAGGGTTTTTAATTAAGGGTTATTGTTTTTAAGTTAAGGGTTACGGTTTTTCAGTTAAGGTGTATGGTTTTTAATTTAAGGGTTAGGGTTTTTAATTTAAGGTTTTAGGGTTTTAAGTTAAGGTTCAGGGTTATTAAGTTAAGGTTTAGGGTTTTTAATTTTAGGGTTAGGATTTTTAAATTTAGGGTTAGGTTTTTTAAGGTAAGGGTTTAGGGATTTCAAGTTAGGGTTTATTGTTTTTAATTTAAGGGTTATGGTTTTTAATTAAGGGTTAGTGTTTTTAAGTTAAGGGTTTGGGTTAGGGTTTTTTTGTTAAGGGTTTAAGGTTTGTCAATTGAATTATATATTTAATTATAATTTATAAATTTATAAATTTTTAATAAGTTAAGGGTTTAGGGTTTTTAAGTAATAACTCAAAAAAATTTCTATTTTATTACATCAAAATATTCAAAATATTTGTACAAATAAATTTAAATACAAAAATCTAAGCCATATAAGTCGATCATGCCCTAATCGCAATAGTTGAATGTAATTGTAAAAAATTATATTTATAAAATTATTAATTGATAAATTGTATTAATGGTTAGTTAAATTATCAAATTATATCAAATTATTAATTGTTAGTACCAGTCAAAACATTTTTCCAAAACTAACATTATGTGTTATTAACTGATAATTGTATTAATGGTTAGTAAAATTATCAAATTATATCAAATTATTAATTGTTAGTACGAGTCAGAACATTTTTCCAAATCTAACATTATGTGAATTTAAAATTATTAACTGATAATTGTATGAATGGTTAGTGAAATTATCAAATTATATCAAATTATTAATTGTTAGTACCAGTCAAAAAATTTTTCCAAATCTAACATTATGTGAATGTAAAATTATTAATTGATAATTGTATTAATGGTTAGTAAAAACCTTAAGGTTTTTAAGTTAAGGGCTTAGGATTTTTAAGTTAAGGTTTTAGGGTTTTTAAGTTAAGGGTTAGGGTTATTAAGTTAAGGTTTAGGTTTTTTAATTTAAGGGTTAGGGTTTTTATGTTAAGGGTTAGGGTTTTTAATTTAAGGTTTAGGGTTTTTAATTTAATGGTTAGGTTTACGGTTTTTAAGTTAATGGTTTAGGGTATAATTGTATTAAGGGTTTAGGGTTTTTAATTTAAGGGTTAGGGTTTTTAATTAAGGGTTAGGGTTTTAAAGTTAAGGGTTTAGTGGTTTTAAGTTAATGTTTAGGGTTTTTAATTTAAGGGTTAGAGTTTTTAAGTTAAGTGTTAAGGTTTTTAAGTTAAGGGTTTAGTGTTTTTAAGTTAAGGTTTAGGGTTATTAAGTTAAGGTTTAGGATTTTTAATTTAAGGGTTAGGGTTTTAAGTTAAGAGTTTGGGTTTTTAATTTAAGGTTTAGGGTTTTTATTAAGGGTTAGTGTTTTTAAGTTAAGGGTTAGTGTTTTAAATTTAAGTGTTAGGGTTTTTAATTAAGGGTTAGGGTTTTAAGTGAAGGTTTAGGGTTATTAAGTTAAGGTTTAGGACTTTTAATTTAGGGGTTAGGATTTTTAAGTTAAGGGTTAGGGTTTTTAAGTTAAGGGTTTAGGGTTTTTAAGTTAAGGTTTAGGGTAATTAAGTTAAGGTTTAGGGTAATTAAGTTAAGGTTTAGGGTTTTTAATTTATGGGTTAGGGTTTTTAAGTTAAGGCTTAGAGTTTTAAATTTAAGGGTTAGGGTTTTTAATTAAGGGTTAGGATTTTGAAGTTAAGGGTTAGGGTTTTTTTGTTAAGGGTTTAAGGTTTGTCAATTAAATTATATATTTAATTATAATTTATAAATTTATAAATTTTTAATAAGTTAAGGGTTTAGGGTTTTTAAGTAATAACTCAAAAAAATTCTATTTTATTACATCAAAAAATATCAAAATATTAAAAATATTTTTACAAATAAATTTAAATACAAAAATCCAAGCCATACAAGTCGATCATGCCCTAATCGCAATAGTTGAATGTAATTGTAGAAAAATTATATTTGTAAAATTATTAATTGATAAATTGTATTAATGGTTAGTAAAATTATCAAATTATATCAAATTATTAATTGTTAGTGCCAGTCAAAACATTTTTCCAAATCTAACTTTATGTGAATGTAAAATTATTAACTGATAATTGTATTAATGGTTAGTAAAATTATCAAATTATTAATTGTTAGTACCAGTCAAAACATTTTTCCAAATCTAACATTATGTGAATGTAAAATTATTAACTGATAATTGTATTAATGGTTAGTAAAAACCTTAAGGTTTTTAAGTTAAGGGTTTAGGGTTTTTAAGTTATGATTTTAGGGTTTTTAAGTTAAGGGTTAGGGTTATTAAGTTAAGGTTTATGATTTTTAATTTAAGGGTTAGGGTTTTTAATTTAAGGTTTAGGGTTTTTAATTTAATGGTTAGGGTTAGGGTTTTTAAGGTAAAGGTTTATAGTTTTTAAGTTAAGGGTTTAGGGTTATTAATTTAAGGGTGAGGGTTTTTAATTTAATGATTTAGGGTTTTTAAGTTAAGGTTTAGAGTTTTTAATTTAACGCTTAGGGTTTTTAAGTTAAGGGTTAGGGTTTTTAATTTAAGGTCTAGGGTTTTTAATTTAATGGTTAGGGTTAGGGTTTTTAAGTTTAAGGTTTAGGGTATAATTGTATTAAGGGTTTAGGATTTTTTAATTTAAGGGTTAGGGTTTTTAATCAAGGGTTAGGGTTTTTAAGTTAAGGGTTAGTGTTTTTAAGTTAAGTGTTTATGGTTTTTAAGTTAAGGTTTAGGGTTTTTAAGTTAAGGGTTAGGGTTTTATGTTAAGGGTTTAGGGTTTTTAAGTTAAGGTTTAGAGTTATTAAGTTAATGTTTAAGGTTTTTAATTTAAGTGTTAAGGTTTTTAAGTTAATGGTTAGGGTTTTTAATTTAAGGTTTAGGGTTTTTAATTTAAGGGTTAGGGTTTTTACTTTAGGGTTATTGTTTTTAAGTTAAGGGTTATGGTTTTTCAGTTAAGGTTTAAGGTTTTTAGTTTAAGGGTTAGGGTTTTTAATTTAAGGGTTAGTGTTTTTAAGTTAAGGGTTAGGGTTTTAAGTTAAGGGTTTAGGATTTTAAGTTAAGGTTTAGAGTTATTAATTAAGGTTTAGGGTTTTTAATTTAAGGGTTAGGATTTTGAAGTTAAGGGTTAGTATTTTTAAGTTAAGGGTTTAGGGGTTTTAAGTTTAGGTTTAGGGTTATTAATTTAAGGTTTAAGGTTTTTAATTTAAGGGTTAAGGTTTTTAAGTTAACGGCCAGGGTTTTTAATTTAAGGTTTAGGGTTTTAATTTAAGGGTTAGGGTTTTTAATTAAGGGTTAGGGTTTTTTGTTAAGGGTTTAAGGTTTGTCAATTAAATTATATATTTAATTATAATTTATAAATTTTTAAATTTTTAATAAGTTAAGGGTTTAGGGTTTTTAAGTAATAACTCAAAAAAATTTCTATTTTATTACATCAAAATATTCAAAATATTTGTACAAATAAATTTAAATACAAAAATCAATGTCTGTGCCCGCGGGATTTAGTGCCACATGGCGGCCGTTGACGGTGACGCGCTGGATTCCTCTTTTGTCCAGCTTCTCGCGGCAGTTGTGGTTCTTCCTGCGGGGATCCTGGTTCTTCCAGTAGGGCATCTGGTTGTCGGAGTTGGGACGATGAACCACCTTGATAGAATTGTGAATGTGGAGGTGTTTGCATCACCAACGGCAATGGTGTTTGAAACCCATACGGTGGTGGGGATTGGTAAAAAGAAGAGCTCCTCGATGGCCCCTCTTGCGATCCCTCGTGTGTCGCTGGCCTATACATCGGCGGTCCACTCTGCGTAACAAGAAATGGAGCTGAACCAGGCCATTGGCTCCAACTTGCCATAGGACTCAGAAAAGGAAACATATAAGTGTTAGGATACATAAAAGGGCTAGGAAACGCACCTGGCATCATTTGAAAAGGCTGTTGCGTGGGTATCATCGGTTGAACTGCTTGATCGGGTGACTGTGTCTGTACTCCGGCTGGGCCTGGTGATTCTATGGGCGCTGATGATGGGCTGGGCGAATTTCTGGGCATAGTTGATGGGCCTGCGTCATCGTCCCTTCTTCTTGGATTTAAAGGGCCAGGTCGTTTCCTTTGGTTACGTAATTGCCGCTGCCTCTCCTCTAGTGATAGTAAATACGGCTTGCCATAGATCCTAAACCATGGCATGTACTCTGGTACCCACGCTAACTCCGGAACGATGATCGGTTCCCTATTAGGTATATAAGCATACCTATCTTCCCACATTTCGATGAACTTGGACCAGAATCTCGGTCAATCCGTATTCAATTGCCGAAGGTCGATTTTGTGGTGATCATCAAACACCTCAGGTTCCACGGAAATCGGTTGTCCACATCCAAATTGCCGTTGTCGAAACCATTTCTATTTTGGAAAAAAAAAACAAAAATTAGTTGTCGACTTTAAAAAAAAAACAAAAATTGAGAGTCGCCACCAATCTTTTATTGAGGTGTGATTGGATCACCTAAAAAATAGCTTTGGTCTACGAGTTTTAGAAAAACAGATTCGGGAGTCAGTTACGTACGATGATGGATTAGCACCCTCGTAACGCCCAAAAATTGGTACCAAATTGATTAATTAATGTCTTAAAGTCGAGAGTTTTAAAAAAAATGCGATCCTTGATTAAATTAAATTATCTATTAAGACTTTTTCATTTTGAAAAAAAGAAAAATATCACACCCAATGCGTTAGGGCTCAACATTTTATTCTCTTCAAAATGAGTTAGTCAAAAATACTCGTGTAATAAAATTTAAGAAAATATCTAATTGTTTAAAATTTATAAAGAAATTGCAGACCAATACGTTAGGGCACAATTTCCTAAATTCCCAAACATTCAATATTTCCTTTATTTTTAAAAAATCTTTGTCTCGAGAAATCAACGTGTCACATCCAATACGTTAGGACACAACCTATTAAATTCCCGATGACAAGTTTTATTTTGTTTGATTAAAGAGCAATCCTCGATTGTTAGATTTTACGAAGAAAATCGGAACCCAATACGTTAGGGCTCAATTTTCTTGAAACTCCTAAATACAAGTATTATATCTATTTTGAAAAGTTCTACTTTTAAATTCGAGTGAAAAGATGGCGTAATGTTAGATTGTATGTACAAATGCCGGAATAATAAATACAACAATAATAAATACATCAATGGCATAAAAATAATATAAACAAATAAATAAACGAAACTAATATGCATAAAAAATGAACAATGACGATGCAAGAATATCAAATAAATAAACAAGATAAACAATAATATAAATGAAAACACAAATTAATAAACAAATGAAAGAATTAAATAAAAAAAGAATAAAAGGTACATAATATACATATTGAACCCTTTTTTTTAAAAAAATGCACGTGGATTTACATATAAAATCTAGAATTATAAAATTTATATACATAGCAAAATCTATAATGTATTTATGAAAATAAAGAAGAATACGTAATTATACGTATATATAAAAAATAAAATAAAAAAAATATTTAACCATTTTAAAAACATAAATATATACGAATAAATACAAAAATATTTATTAAAAAATGAAATATAGAAAAATATTCATGAAAAAAATATAAATATATACATATGTAGATAAAATAATAATAATTACATATATATATAATAATTACATTATCAATTAATTAAAAATAAAGAAGAAGAGAAAAAAAACTAAATTGAACTGTAGACAAAAATCTAGGGGCAAATTCGCAAATAATTGGAGGTAAAATGACTAAATTGAACGCACGAATTACATAGAGGGGCTGGAAGGGAAGTTTTCTCTTCTCCTCTAAAACGGTGTCATTCAAGTAGGGTTAAATTGAAATTCAAAATAAATTAAAGGGCGAATTAAAAAATAAAAAAACTAATTGGAAATATATTAAAAGGCAGAGGGGCCAAAAGCGCAATTTGCCCCTCCGCATAAAAAACACGCGGATACTGGATCCGGGTCGGTCGACGCGCGGATCGGCCCTCCTTCAAACGGTGTCGTTTTTAGTAGGCTATATAAGCCAAAATTTAGTTAAAAAAACTTCATTTTCATTCTGTTTTTAAAAAAAGAACCTTCAAAACTGTTCTCTTCCCCCAGTCATCTGGCCTCCTATCCGGTCATCGGTCGGTCATCAGGCCACCAGCCACCGGCGACGGCGCTGCCATATGCGGTGGCCGAAAAGCCGCAAATCTCAAATCCGACCCTTTCGAAACCTCTAAAACTTGAATCTAGCCCCAAAATTGCCAAAATATTGGCGGAAAGGGCCCAAATCTCAAGAAACCTTTCGGTTTCCGGTCGTCAATCCTCGGAGACAACTTCCTCGGCCATCCGCAACAGTTAGGACTCGAATACAGGTTGTTTTACTTCCTTTTGTATTTATATTTATTTATATACGGATGAAAAAATAAAAAAATAAAAACAGTAGACTAAAGTAAAACAGAAAGAAAGATATAGACCTTTGAATCTATTTTTCTGCTTTCCTAGTATTGAACTTTTTGTTTTTATTTGCTGTGAAAATAAATGTTTCTCTTATTGATTTCGAATCCGAATCCCTTTTACAGAGTATCAATGGCTTTTTTATAGCCATAATAAAATGGAAAATAAAGAAACAAATCGCTTTTGATTCAAAATCTTTGATTTTTTTCCTTTTTTGCTGTTTCTTGCTGTGCAGCTGAAGATCGGGGACGCGGCTAGTGTGGATCCTGGCTGCTGCGCGAAGGTTTTCTTAGAAACCCTAGGGTTCTGCAACTGATTTGGGCCACGAAGCTTTGGGCCTCTGCTTTATTTCAATTTGGGCCATGTATTCTAGGCCAATTACTTGTTTTGGATTCGACTTTGTAAAACAAACTGGACTTTTTATTTTATTTTTATTTATTAAAGGGCCGGGCAAAATTTAGGTATTACAGCTGCCCCTCTTTGCTCATTATCGTGTAACGAGAATGGAACAAAGACTTTTAAAATTGCCAAATTTGGCCCGGTCATGCTATCTTTTGGTACTCTTCTTCAAGTAGCCTTATGTCTTCCTACCACATCTTCAGGGGCATAGGAATTAGTGCTTCAATCTACTCCACTGCAACTTTCAGGGAGATAAGACTTATAACTTCAACTTGAGTCTGCCCCACTGTAACTTCAGGGAGATAAGACTAGATGTGATCTGCTCTCTGCAACTTCAGAGAGATAACATCTAAGTTTTTAATCTACTCCACTGCAACTTCAGGGAGATAAGATTTGCCGTCGTGGCTTCAATCTGCTCCGCTACAACGCCAGGGAAGTAAGATTCACTGCCGTGGTTTCAATCTGCTCTATTGTAATGCTAAAGAGATAGAATTTGCTGCCCACAGCTTTAATCCGCTCCACTTCAGCTAATCCAAGCCTTAACGCTAGAAAGATAAGATTCACCGTCGTGGCTTCAATCTACTCCGCTACAACGCCAGGGAAGTAAGACTCGCCGTCACAGCTTCAGTCTTTTAAATTGATATGTTGAGGAAATAAGATTCGCCGTCGTAGCTTCAATCTGTTCTACTACACCGTCAGGGGAGTAAGATTCACTGTTGTGGTTTCAATCTGCTCCACCGTAATGCTAAAGAGATAGGATTCGCTGCCCACAGCTTTAATCCGCTCCACTTCAGATAATCCTAGCCTTAATACTAGGGAGATAAGATTCGCCGTCGTGGCTTCAATCTGCTCCGCTACAATGCCAGGGAAATAAGATTCGTCGTTGTGGTTTCAATATTTTCCATTGCAATGTCAAGGCGATAAGACTAAATATCTTTGATCTGTTTCACTGCCAGTACAGGAAGGCAAGATCTTCTATTTTCAACCTGCTCCACTACAACCTAAGGAGGCAAGGCTGGTGTCTTCGATATACTTCACTGTCAATGTTGGAAGGTAAAATCTGTTATCTTCAGCCTGCTCCACTGCAAACCAAGGAGGCAAGGTTTTGTGATCTCACCGATCTATTCTCTGAGAAACATGACCTGTATAATGAACTTAAATATGCCTAAGATTAGGATGGCATGATCGAAATGCATCAAATGCTCCTAACTAGACATGTGTGAATGGTGTTTGTATGAATGTAGAATGTTATTTTTGAGAATGATCCATTTTTCGCTTAAATTATCATTGCTCAAAGTTTATTAAGGCTTTATCACTAATGTGCTATAGCCTTTTGTTTGACTGGCGTCTCCAAAGAAACACTTGACCAGATTGCCCCGCATTGTAAACCTCTAAGTTTGATCCACTGTGATGCAAAATTTGTACCATCTTTCTCCCGTTGTAACCCAAGAGTAAAAAGATTTGGCCTTTTCTCAATCCTCTGCTATCACAATTTAAGGATACCGAATGTGAAACTTTTTGGTCTCTTACACCATTCCCAAGGTGTCATGCCAAATGCTCTTGCATAAACAAAGAATTTTCTTTTAAAGGGAACTTCTTCTTGGTGATTAAAACTTTGCCACCCACAAGATATCTTGACAAAATCTTAGACATTTCAACTTTCAAACTTGGCATGTTCTAAACAATAGTCCTGCTTCAGGTTACTGTATTATTTAGAATCTTCTAGAGTAATATGAAAAAACTTCCTTTGTGAAAGTATATTAGTCCATTAACCATTATTCTAATGCAACATGCTCGCACCGAGATTATGAAAGAAAAAGAATTTATTGAGAGAAACTGTCTTAAAAAGAAAAAGATATTCAAGAATAGTGAAGAATAAAGTATTACAAGAACAAAGAAATTCTGTAAGTAATATGAAGACTAGATGCCTTGGATATCGCAGCTTGAACTTCTCCATGCAAACTAAGAATCATTTTGAATTTAACATGTGTTTAGGAGATCTACAGTACTTCATTGATGCCCCAAGATGTCGCCTACCATTTCCTGTTGATTCAAGTATATCAAGCTCATTACATGCCCCAGTCTGGTCAATATTTGAGCCGCCCTTTTCGGGTTTTCAACTCAAATCCCCTTCGGGCTAGAGGGGCCCTTTGCGGATTTTCACATTGGCCTCTCCCTTTTTTTTATTTAAATTCTCTTTGGGAGTTTTCACTTTGATCCCTCCCCACTCTTCAGGTGAAATATTTCTTGACTGAATCCGAGTTCACAGGATTCGGCAAATTCTCTGGGACGAACCTTCTTATTATAAACTCGCTTCTGGTACATTTGACCGTGACGAATAGCTTTTAGTCTTTTCTCTTTTATCAGGTTCAACTGATCATACCGAGATTGAATCCATTCGGCCTCATCTAGTTTTAGTTCAGCCAATACTCTGAGAGAAGGAATTTCAACCTCAATGGGTAAAACCGCCTCCATCCCATAAACCAAAGAAAAAGGCATTGCCCCAGTAGAAGTTCTGATAGATGTTCGATAAGCAAGAAGAGCGAACGGCAACTTCTCATGCCAGTCCTTGTAAGTTTCAGCCATTTTTCTCACAATCTTCTTGATGTTTTTGTTGGCCGCCTCCACTGCACCGTTCATTTTTGGGCGATATGGTGATGATTTATGGTGTTTAATATTAAACTGATTGCAGACTTCCGCTATTGTGCTGTTGTTCAAATTCAGTGCATTATCAGATATGATCCTTTCAGGCATTTCATATCGACATATAATCTCTTTCTTCAAAAAATTACTGACTGCTGACTTCGTGACATTCGCGTATGAGGCTGCTTCTACCCACTTAGTGAAATAATCAATAACCACAAAAATGAAACGATGCTCATTAGAAGCCTTCGGTGATATTGGCCTAATGACATCCATAACCCACATGGAGAAAGGCCATGGAGAGGTCATAACGTGAAGAGGTGCAGGAGGTGCGTGCATTTTATCCCCATAAATTTGGCATTTATGACACGTCTTGGCATAATTGATGCAATCTCTTTCCATGGTAGACCAGTAATATCTAAATCTCATGATCTGTCTAGCCATGGTGAATCTGTTGGCGTGTGTTCCACAAACACCCTCATGGACTTCTTCTAAGATTTCCTTAACCTCTATAGCATCCACGCATCTCAACAGTACTCGATCTTTTCCCCTTTTGTATAGAATCTCTCCATCTAAGACATAGTCAATAGCTAGTCTCCTCAATGTCCTCTTATCATTCTTTGTTGCTTGATTAGGATATTTGCGATCCTTCACGTATTGCAATATGTCTTGGTACCAAGGGCAATTATCGTTCTCCACCTCTTCAATGTTGTAGCAATGGGCCAGGATATCATAAATACTGATTTGAATGGGCTTCATGTCTTCTAATTTATTCACTTTAATCATGAAGGCTAGTGTAGCCAGAGCATCAGCCATCTGATTTTTTTCACGTGGGAGATACCAGAAAATGATATTGTCAAACTCTTCAATCAAATCCAAAACCAATCTCCGATAACGGATTAACCTTGAGTCTCTCGTTTCCCATTCTCCTTTTAGCTGGTATATTACCAATGCCAAGTCTCCATATACTTCTAGTGTCTTGATTTTTCGCTCTATGGCTGCCCGGATACCCATGATGCAAGCTTCATATTCATCTATGTTATTGGTGCAATCAAAGTCTAACTTACTGGTGAAAGGATGATGATCTCCGTTTGGAGATACCAGGATTGCCCCAATCCCATTGCGCAACGCATTTGAAGCTCCGTCAAAGTTCATCCTCCAAGAATGATTTTCTTTAGTATCCTCCTCAGAATTTGCTATATGCATCAAGTCTTCATTCAGCAAGTCAAAGTCTAGAGGCTCATAGTCTTCTAAAGCTCTGCTAGCCAAGAAATCTGCTATTGCACTCACTTTGATGGCCTTTTGACTTATATATACTATATCAAATTCGGAGAGTAAGATTTTCCATCTAGCCATTCTTCCATTCAGCACTGTGGACTCCATTATATACTTTAAAGGGTCTAATTTTGAAATTAACCAAGTCGTATGATAGGGTAAGTACTGCCTCAACCTCTTTGTCGCCCAAATCAAGGCACAACATAATTTTTCGACAGATGAATATCTCGTCTCGCAGTTAGTGAATTTCTTACTGAGATAGTATATCGCCTTTTCCTTCTTTCCAGTCGCATCATGTTGACCCAACACACATCCCATGGAATTGTCAAACACTGTTAAATACAAAATCAAGGGTCTATCGGGGCTAGGTGGTGACAGAACTGGAGTATTGGATAGGTACTACTTTATCTTTTCAAAATTTTCCTGGCATTCTTTATTCCAAACTCCAGGATTATGTTTCTTCAGAAGGCGAAATATGGGACCACATTTCTCGGTCAACTGTGAAATGAATCGAGCAATATAATTCAATCTTCCTAAAAAACCTCAAACTTCTTTCTGAGTACGTGGTGGCAATAAATCTCGTATTGCTTTAACTTTGTTTGGGTCAATCTCAATTCCTTTTTCACTAACTACGAAGCCCAACAACTTTCCTGACCTAGCTCCAAAAGTGCATTTCGTCGGATTGAGTTTGAGTTGAAACTTCCTTAGACTTAAGAACAATTTCCTTAGGACCTGTACATGTTCCTCCTCTGTTCTGGATTTGGCTATCATATCATCGACATAAACCTCAATCTCCTTGTGCATCATGTCATGGAACAAGGCTACCATGGCTCTCTGATATGTTGCACCCGCATTCTTTAATCCGAATGGCATCAATTTATAGCAAAATATTCCCCACAAAGTAATGAATGTAGTCTTTCTCATATCTTCAGGATGTATCTTTATCTGATTATATTATGAGAAACCATCCATGAAAGAAAATAATGAATATCCCGCTGTATTATCCACCAAAGTATCAATATGTGGCAATGGGAAATTATCCTTCGAACTTGTTTTGGTCAAATCTCTGTAATCCATGCACATTCGTACTTTTTCATCTTTTTAGGGACTGAAACGATGTTGGCTACCCATTCAGAATATTTGACCTCCGGCAAAAACCCAACATCAAACTGCTTTTTGACCTCTTCTTTTATCTTAAGCACAATATCAGGTCTCATTCTTCTGAGCTTCTGCTGAACTGGCTTACAATCTTTCCTTATAGGTAGACGATGCACTACAATGTCCGTGCTCAACCCAGGCATATCTTGGTATGACCACGCGAAGACATCTTTGAATTCCTGGAGTAATTCAGCAAGGTCTCGTCTTGTCTTTGCGGAAATCTCTGTTCCAATTTTCACTTCTTTCCCTTCTTCTAAGCTCACAGTTTCAATTGTTTCTTTGTGTGCCAGGATCTGTTTCTCTTCCTGTTCTACCATCCTCAACAATTCCAAGGATAAACCACAATCTACTTCACCTTCAAAGTCATGCGATCCCTCTAAACACATGTTTCATTCAAAAGGAAACTCTGAATTTGTAGCGGCGCCATTCATGTCATTGATATGCAAGGACCTAATATGGTTACAAAAGAATGTATGAATTTATGTACCATTATTCGTGCGATATGATTATGAAAGAATGATTAATCTATTTACTTATATGGAAAGAATAAAAGAATATTTGCTTGAAACAATTGTAAATATTTATTTTATTAAAATACTAATATCTGAACATAAGCCTTTTTCACAAAGGAGTTCTTATTATTTCTATGCTAAAATAACAAGTTTGTTCTGAACATTACTCTGAGAGAGTTCTAAAGACTTCAGGTATTTTTTCTGCAGTCCAATTATCTAAAACACTCCCAGGTTCAAAAGGGCAGATATCTAACATGCTCCCTTTATCATTGGCTTTCTCATATATGACATTGATGTGCACATTTTCCAACGTCTCTTCAATGCTTTCTTCAATCAGTACCCTTCTCTCAGAATGAATGGTCCCTCCGGATACAAAGGTTTTGGATATGTGAGGAATGATCATTGGCTCTCATTTGATGTCCTCCCCATTCAAACGCGCCATTCTTCTTTCTTGCCTCCTTTCTAGCTCATTCCTTCTCTGCCCTCTATCTGGCTTGTACCCTAAACCAAAGTTGTCTTGTTTCTCTTTTAGTGCTGGGACCCTAATTCTTCCTTGCAGGTATTTCCCTAATCCTCTTCTGGGTAAAGCTCCTTTTCCTACCAACAATTGCAAACTCATCTCTGTAGTTCTGGATATTTTAGGTACCAGAATTTTGCTCCCTTCAGGAACAAATATTGCATTTACAAACTCTAGAAACCGAAAAGAGCATTCTATCGATTCGTCATTGGTCTCCACATACGGCGCCTCGTCAGATACAGCCGCTATAATATCCTCTTCGGCGTTTATTATCACAAGTAGACCTTCTAATACTAGCTTTAGCTTCTGATGTAATAATGACGGTACAACCCCCGCCGTATGTATCCATGGTCTCCCCAATAAGCAATTAAAGGAGGGTTTAATGTCCATCACGAGGAAATCCATCTCACAAACTGTTGGGCCAATCAATAGGGGTATCTCAATTATTCCCATGACCTTTCTTTCGGTACCATCAAATGCTCTCACTATGTTTTGGCATGTTTTCGTGTGCGAGCTGTCTATGGGAAGCCTGTTAAGTGTGGATAACGGCAACACGTTTAAAGCTGATCCATTGTCAATTAACACACCTGGCAAAGTATACCCCTTGCATCGTGTAGTGATATCCAAAGCCTTAGTGAACCCCATGCCTCCAGGTGGTATCTCATCATCGTTGAAGAATATGAAGTTATCAGCACTGATATTATTGACCAACCGATCCAATTTATTGACAGAAATATCATTCGCTACATAGGTTTTGTTCAACACCTTCATCAACGCACTACGGTGTACTCCGGAATTCAAGAGCAAGGCTAGTATGGATGTGCGAGCCGGCTGTTTATGCAACTGTTCAACCATATTATACTCACTATGCTTCAAAAATTTAAGGAATTCCACAGCTTCTTCCTCTTTTATTGGCTCGTTAGTGGATGACACATGCTCAGATATTTTCCCCTTTTGCTCCACTGTTACGTCCCTTTCTTTCACCAACTCTGCATAGGCATCTATACCCCGATCATCTGTAATCTCTTTTCCAGGGACAGTTGTATTACATTCTTAATTCTATGGTACTTTCTTACTATCTTGGTAAAGAAAGACTGCAGGTTTCTTTATTATGATCCTTGGCATTACTGGCGTTCTCACTTCATCGTTCTTTGGTCGCGAGATAATGACCACAGGCTGAGTTACCCTTGGAATCTTTGTGGATTCAGATGTGCAGATACTCTCATCTTCCTTAACCTCTTCGTAAAACTCTATTTCTTTGTCATCCATCAGGCCTTAAACCAAGGCTTTGAATTCTGTACATTCTTGAATCTCATGTCCCTCCCCGTGATGGAACTCACAGTAGTTTTTCACCCTTTCAAAGCTTCTCTCTGAATCCAAAATAAACAATCCCCTTTCTACCATATTCCTTCAAACCCATCTCAAAGGAATTTTCACTTCTGCTATGTCTTCCTTGATTTTTCTACCCATGCTCCCACCTATCATGTTCACTCCATTATCATTATGATTAGGTAACGAATCCTCTGTATTGGGCGAATCATCCAATTTAACGACGTCCATGCCTATGAGTTTTTCAACCAGCTTTTTAAACACCGTACAATGTTCTATGGAATGCCCCACGATTCCCGCGTGATAATCGCATTATGCGTTTGTATCATACCACCAGGGGTACGGAGGCTACAGAGGTTCTAGATAAAAGGGAGAAACTACGTGTGCATTGAATAACTTTTGGTACAACTCCTTATACGCCATTGGAATGGGCGTAAATTGGGGCTTTTCCTTGTTTTGCCATGTGTCAGCTCCTTGTTAGTTAACAGTCACCTTTCTTGGCTAATTTACCATAATCGTCTTTGAGTAACTGGAGTTATTGACCTCGTTTTCCTTTTTCTTCGATGCTGACCTTCTGCTACTTTCTCCCGCATCTATCTTCCTGCTTCTAATAGCATTTTCTATCATTTCACCATTCATAATTATGTCAGAAAAGCTTTTAGTAGCACTTCTCAACATGTGAGTAATAAATGGGGCTTTCAATGTATTAACAAAGAGCATTGTCATCTCCTTTTCTAGAAGAGACGGTTAAACTTGGATAGCAACCTCCCTACACCTCTGTGCATAATGCCTAAAACTTTTACCAGGTTTCTTCTCCATATTTTGTAGAGTGATTCTATCAGGTACCATATCAGTCACATGATTGTATTGTTTTATGAATGCCTATGCTAAATCTCTCCACGAATTAATCTTGGTACGGCTCAATTGATTGTACCACTTGGACGCTGCCCCTGTGAGGCTATCCTGAAAGCAATGTATTAGCAGTGGGCCGTTATTAACATGCCTAGTCATTCGCCCTCAAAACATGGTAATATGAGCTTCGGGGCTACTAGTTCTGTTGTACTTCTCAAACTCTGGCATTTTGAACTTGTAAGGGAGTACTAAATCCGGAACCAGGCTCAATTCTTTAGCATCCATCCCATAGTAGCTCTCTGCACATTCTATCACTCTAAATTTCTCTTCCAACCATTTGTACTTTTCCTCTAGCTGTTTTGGCAATTCATCATTCATTTTCTCCTTCCCAATTGTCACATCGAAGTCAGGGATAGCAGGATTAACAAGGTTAACTCCGGGGTTAGAGCCTGATCCAGCCTGAAGATTCCTTAGCGTCGCAGCGTCGTCCTGAAACTGCTGAGGCTTAATGGTAACAGAGGACCTGCGCGGGTATATCTCAACTTGCTGGGGGGTAAAATCTGGAGGATAGATATGCCCCTCATTGTCTCATTCTTCAACATTAAGCACTGAGCCTTTTCCTTTATCAGTTCCCTTGTTCGACCATTGAGTTAACTGGGCCATCATACTCCCTTGAGATTCCATCATTTTGTCTATCATTTTTGCTAAATTTTCTCAAACTGCTCATTCATTTGATGTTTAAGTTGCTTCTGCATTTCCTTTTGGAACTGTTCTAGCCTTTGGTCCATGTCTTTAGTTTTCGATCGAGTACCGTAGCGGTGTTTGGTAGGTTGGTTGGTTTCCAGATTATCTGAGAAATTAATTAAAATCTTTTAGTATTTATTATTATTTTTTAATGCATGCAATGCATGAAATGAATGCAAAAAGGCATCAATTTTGATTCAATTCCATTTAAGAAAACTTTACTAGAAAGCAAATTTCTTTACATAAAGTGAATTAAAAATAAAGCTTTGCCCTATTACTCAGCATTCTAATCTTCCTAAGTAGCACAACTAACTCTTGCCCCCGATCTGATTCTAATTCATACTCCACACTCAGCATGTCTGCATGTACTGCCAAAGTTTGTACGTGATCAGCTACTTCTCGGATCTGGACCACAGCTTCCTCCATAATATGATCTCTGCTCCTAACTTGGTTCTGAAAGTAGTGTAGCTGTTCATTATTACGATTTTCATTTACTTCCAAGTGCTTGATCCGAATTTCACAATTTTGTAACGCTGTTTCTAGCTCTTCGATTCTTTTCTTCATTTCTTCAATCTTGCTCAAGCATGCTTTCAACTCTATTGTAGAATTTCGATTTCGATACTGATGAAGAGATCTTTCCAACTCAGTCACCTTATCCTTTAACTCGCCCTTTTCCTTTTAGCTTTCTAACAAACTCTTTTCTAAAGCCTCGTTTCGCCTCTGCATCTCTTGGAATTTATGTCCCCATCTATCGGCTTTTTCTTTTTCTTCTCGAATTTCTGCTCGCCACTGTTCTGAAGTTTTTCTCAGCCCCGCAGTTCTCATTGACAGACGCAACTTTTTATAATCCATCTTCAAACTACCCAGCTCCTCCTCAGCCTTGTTTTTCTCTTTCCTTAATTTCTCAGTTTCGAGCTTCTGAACATCTATGTCTAATCTCAAGTTCATCTTTTCTTCCTCCATCTATTCTATCCTCTTTCCTAAATCCGCATTCCTTCTTTCAAAATCCTGCCTTATAATTTCCAACTCAAAAGGGACGACTCGCAAAGATTCCTCTATTGACTGGCTGTTTTCCTGATTTAACTTAGGTGTATTATCGTTAATCCTCCTAACCCACCATTCATGATACTCAGGAGTTGCCATCGGACTCACAGCTAACCTATTCATTCGGCGAGTCTGTTTTTACGCACTAGACATCTATTGAATCTTCTTTCTATAAACTGCCTTGACCTATATTTCCTTAGCTCCAATAATAGGGCATATCCAACAGCTCCCCAAATACCAAGCAAAGGAACCCAATCGAAATTACCACACCTATACAGTATCTCATCTGGAAACAACCAAGGAGCTCTCCACTCAACGTCCTCCTCCTAAAGATTTTGAAGAATTGTCATCCACTTCTCCTTCGAAATATCATCTCTCCTCGGCGTAGCTACTATCTCCTTTAGTGGTGAATAATTTTCAGAGAAAACCCAATACGAAACCTTATCCACCTTCCAAAAGTGACTGTGAAACCATGCGAGTAGAAGCTGTGCACATCCAATAAATCTACCTTCACCCGTCTTTCGGTATGCACTCAATGACCTAAAAGTTTTTGCCAAAATTACTGGAATCAGTGTAACCTTCTTATCAAACCGGTTGAATAAATCAGTAACTGCTTCATCCACATGCCCCAATGCTTTAGGGAAGACAACCAAGCCGTATATACTTAAAGCAAAGACATCTAACCTCTTTCTCACGTCTGAGTGTGTTAGAATTGCATCTTCCAAACTTCTCCAAGAAACGCACTTACTATCCCCCTTTTGCTTAATTCGTGCAGCAACCCACTGCTCACTCATCCCTGTTATACTCATCAGTTTCTTTGAAAAGGTTGGCATATTTATCGCTCTCGAGTAGACCCTGTCTACTTGAAACTTTAAACATCAGAGTAAAGCCACATATTCCTCTATCGTAGACACCAAATCGACCTTCCCAAATGTAAAGCAGCTGTAAGCAGGATTCCAAAACTGGGCGAGGGCTCGAAACAAATGCTAGTCTACCTTCACGTCAAGCAAATAAGGCAAATCCTCATAATTATTATAAAATAGTTGTCTAACCTCGTCATTCCACTGATCCCAAATTTCCTTCAATTCTTGCAAATTATTTTGAGTTACACTGATGCGCGTAAAGTCCCATAATTCTGATACATATCCATCGGCCAAACTATCGCTTTTTTCTCGCTGCATTGTTTTAGACCAAGTTCAGACAGCCACATTATCCTCCACTTTATCAAGAAACCCTTTTTCCATGACAAGCTTGCTATCTAGCAACTGAATATGAACTGATGCCTTTTATGATGAAATGAAATGCCATGTCATGCAATCAAAATAAAACACAAAATTCGGTATCAAATATAAGCATATAATCAAGGAAGAGTAAAATGTCTATTAGGACATCTACTAGGGTTTAGTGTGGTTCTACTTAAGGCAAGCTCCTAAGGCTCATTATATGCGGTTTGGCTCTAAAGTAAAGGTACCCGAACCAGCAGATTCCTCGATCTTCACCCATTATAGGCTCATATAGATCAAGTTCAGTTCAGGGGAATACATTTTCCCTATGACTATTACGAGATGAAAATCTCACGAAGGCATAGGTAACAATGTATTCCGAAAGCGATCCACTATCCTATATGAAAGTGAAAACCTCACGAAGGAATAGTTTCTCACTCCCACTTAGAAGGGTAAAATTATCCAACACATGTAATGTGCAATGCAAACAATATTTAAATCAATTAAGTAAGAAAATAATGAATGCAAAAGGATATCATGAAATTTTTTTAAAAAAATATTTTCTCGACCATAAGACAAGAATTAATCAACTTTGTGGCTCGACTCTCTTATCTTTTTTTTTAAATGTATCCCCAGTGGAGTCGCCAAGCTGTCGAAACCATTTCTATTTTGGAAAAAAAACAAAAATTAGTTGTCGACTTAAAAAAACAAAAATTGGGAATCGCCACCAATCTTTTATTGAGGTGTGATTGGATCACCTAAAAAAATAGCTTTGGTCTACAAGTTTTAGAAAAACAGATTCGGGAGTCAGTTACGTACGATGAAGGATTAGCACCCTTGTAACGCCCAAAAATTGGTACCAAATTGATTAATTAATGTCTTAAAGTCGAGATTTTTAAAAAAATGCAATCCTTAATTAAATTAAATTATCTATTAAGACTTTTTCATTTTGAAAAAAAAAAAGAAAAATATCACACCCAATGCGTTAGGGCACAACATTTTATTCTCTTCAAAATGAGTTAGTCAAAAAAACTCGTGTAATAAAATTTAAGAAAATATAATTGTTTAAACTTTATGAAGAAATCGCAGCCTAATACGTTGAGGCACAATTTCCTAAAATTCCAAACATTCAATATTTCCTTTATTTTTAAAAAATCTTTGACTCGATAAATCAATGTGTCATATCCAATACGTTAGGACACAACCTATTGAATTCTCGATGACAAGTTTTATTTTGTTTGATTAAAGAGCAATCCTCGATTGTTAGATTTTACGAAGAAAATCGGAACCCAATACGTTAGGGCTCAATTTTCTTGAAAATCCTAAATACGAGTATTATCTCTATTTTGAAAAGTTCTATTTTTAAATTCGAGTGAAAAGATGACGTAATGTTAGATTGTATGTACAAATGCCACAATAATAAATACAACAATAATAAATACATCAATGGCATAAAAATAATATAAACAAATAAATAAACGAAACTAATATGCATAAAAAATGAACAATGACTATGCAAGAATATCAAATAAATAAACAAGATAAACAATAATATAAATGAAAACACAAATTAATAAAGAAATGAAAGGATTAAATAAAAAAAGAATAAAAGGTACATAATATACATATTGAACCCTTTTTTTAAAAAAAAATGCACGTGGATTTACATATAAAATCTAGAATTATAAATTTTATATACATAACAAAATCTATAATGTATTTATGAAAATAAAGAAGAATACGTAATTATACGTATATATAAAAAAGTAAAAAAATAAAAAAATAAGTAAGTATTTAACCATTTTAAAAACATAAATATATACGAATAAATACAAAAATATTTAATAAAAAATGAAATATAGAAAAATATTCATGAAAAAAATATAAATATATACATATGTAGATAAAATAATAATAATTACATATATATACATAAAATAATTACATTATCAATTAATTAAAAAAATAAAGAAGAGAAAAAAACTAAATTGAACTGTAGACAAAAATCTGGGGCAAATTCACAAATAATTTGAGGTAAAAGGACTAAATTGAACGCACGAATTACATAGAGGGGCTGGAAGGGAAAATTTCCCTTCTCCTCTAAAACGGTGTCGTTCAATTAGGGTTAAATTGAAATTCAAAATAAATTAAAGGGCGAATTAAAAAATAAAAAAAACCTAATTAGAAATATATTAAAAGGCGGAGGGGCCAAAAGCGCAATTTGCCCTCCGCATAAAAAACACGCGGATCCTAGATTCGGTCAAGTCAATGCGCAGATCCCCCCTCTTCAAACGGTGGTGTTTTCAGTAGGCTATATAAGCCAAAATTTAGTTTAAAAAATTCATTTTCATTTTGTTTTAAAAAAAAACCTTCAAAACTGCTCTCTTCCCCCAGTCATCCGACCTCCTATCCGGTCATCAGCCGGTCATCAAGCCACCGGCCATCGGCGACGGCGCCGCCGTATGCGGTGGTCGAAAAGTCGCAAATCTCAAATCTGACCCTTTTGAAACCTCTAAAACCTGAATCTAACCCCGAAATTGCCAAAATATTGGCGGAAAGGGCCCAAATCTCAAGAAACCTTTCGGTTTCCAGCCGTCAATCCTCGGAGACGACTTCCTCGGCCATCCACGATGGTTGGGACTCGAATACATGTTGTTTTTCTTCCTTTTGTATTTATATTTATTTATATGCGGATGAAAATATAAAAAAAATAGTAGACTAAAGTAAAACAAAAAGAAAGATATAGACCTTTGAATCGATTTTTCTGCTTTCTAAGTATTTTTGTTTTTATTTGCTGTGAAAATAAATGTTTCTCTTATTGATTTCGAATCTGGATCCCTTTTACAGTGTATCAATGGCTTTTTTATAGCCATAATAAAATAGAAAATAAAGAAACAAATCGCTTTTGATTCGAAATCTTTGATTTTTTTCCTTTTTTGCTGTTTCTTGCTGTGCAGGTAAAGATCGGGGATGCAGCTCGTGTGGATCCTGGCTGCGGCGCGAAGGTTTTCTTAGAAACCCTAGGGTTCTGCAACTGATTTGGGCCACGGAGCTTTGGGCCTCTGCTTTATTTCAATTTGGGCCATGTATTCTGGGCCAATTACTTGTTTTGGATTCGACTTTGTAAAACAAACTGGACTTTTTATTTTATTTTTATTTATTAAAGGGCAGGACAAAATTTAGGTATTACAGCTGTAACACCCTGTCTTACTGGTGCCTCTCCACGGTCGCGTAGTTGATCAACGCGACTTTCACCTGCCAAGCGTTCGGATTTTGTAAGAACTCTTTCGAAATTACTGCCCGAATTGCCGGATCCTCGTATGGTGTCCATTGAAACTATATGAACATGATAGAAATATTAGTTATATACATAATACTAAATACTAAATACCAATCGACTAGCGAATGATGGAATATCAATTTTATTTAATACTTACATGTGCTTCCGACTATTGGTCTATTAGAAGCCGTATATCTTCAAGATAGGTAGGTAATCGAGCATGACTTGCCGGATGGTTCCACCTAATTAAATAAATTTTTAGCATATTTTTATTTTTAAAAATCTACATAATAATTGTAAAATCTAATATAAAATTTACCTCGTTATGATTGGGAATGTATATTGGTAGTCCACTCGAGGATGTAGAAATAGAAAGCGAAACCGTGCCCATGATTGCAGTAGTGACAGGCAACCTCCGATTTTTGCTCTCCTCGGTCGCGTCGCCCCGCACATCTCCCGATATAATGTTGCCAAGACAACAGACCCCCAACTCAATTCACCAGTTGCTCTAAAATCAACAAGTTTCAGCAGCCATCTTAGATGTACACAGCTCTGTGACAAGTCGGGCATCAAATAACCTCAAATTAATTGAAGAATGTATGCACGAGCATATCGGATTCTTTCAATTTCGGTTGAATCTTCATCTGGTTCAGGGAATGTGTCACGTAACCAGCTCATCTCGATCTTACCTCCGTCCATTTTCTCCGGAATAGCGCCCAAAAGCTCGTAGCACACCGCTCCCCAATCGCTAGATTGGGCAGACCCGGTGACTGGGTACCCGTCCACTAGCAATCCCAATTGCAGACTGACATCTTCCAGAGTGATAGTGCACTCTCCACATAGAAGATGGAATGTATGCGTCTCGGGTCTCCACCTCTCGATCAACGCACTGATTAGTTTTGGGTCCACCTTGCATCCCCGGCCTACCGTCGCCACGTGCCAAAACCCGCTTCCCGCAGGTAGTTCTCTACCAAAGGTGATGGAGGACCATGCATATTCCAGATATTGCATTCCAATACCCGATCTACAGACTTTTATAACAAATAATTAATTAATAATTATCTAAAAATGCATAAATAAAAAATTCTTAAATAATATTTAAAAATTAAATTTAACGCTTACCATTTTCATTTGTTCTACCGATATGTGATGCTTATCAAGACGAGTCAATTCTCCGGCCATTGCTGAAATCGTACAAATTTTTACGGTTTAAAAAAATTTTAAAAAATTAAAATTATTTAAAAAAGGGATTTAAGAGAAATTTAAGAGGAACTTGAGAGCAAATTGAGATTAAATATGGATTTGAGAGAAATTTGGAAGGAATTTGAGAGGAAATTTGAGATAGGATTAGTTTGTGAAAAAAAAGGGTGGGGGTATTTATAAGTTTTTTTTACCGTTGCACTGTTCACGCGCGGGACAAGTCGCGGCCACGTCAGCATGCTTTGCTGACGTGGCAACAAATCGCCCTCTCGTGGACGCGATTTCTTGGCACGTCTCCTGACATCGTGCTGACATGGACGCGATTTGCCGGAAAAGACCCATTCCGATAAATAATAAAATATCGAGCCTATTTCGGTAATTTTTAAAAAAATTAGGCTTTTTTTTAGTAAATTACCCCATATTTTGAAGTAAATGAAGCCTTAAAACTTGATTAATTGTATTCCAACTTTTGGCCTAATCCGACGTGGCTGGGGGAGGTCTTACCGGGACGAAGAAAAGCAAAATTTCGCAACAAAGAATGTGAAGTATGAGTTGTAAACCTTAAAAACCAGTTGTTGGAAGACACATCATAAAGACACAATGGTGGGTCCCCAGTGATTTTGTGTATGTACTAGGAATGGTACTCTCGAGTAGGGGCTTTGGTGTAAATTGCGGGCTGCTTCCATTCAACACCAACCACCCTTTTTGGGATAAAAAACATAACCCTTTTAACTAATTTTAGAGTTTAGGGGAAGGGACTTTACCTTGCAAATGCTTATTCACAACCAAACCAAAAAGGCTTATCTCTAAATCTTGAAAAGTTCACTACTACCCCTTGTTTTTTCTTTCAAAAACCTTCCGTATTTTTTTTATTTCCAACTTCACCACTTTTCTCTCTCCCTTTCCAACTCGGATTATATCGAGATATGATTCGTTTTTAATATAAAGGTATTTTTCTGGCTTGAATGTATAGCTCTCGATAGGGTGGATTCGAGTCCTCAACCTCCCATGTAAAATTTCACTTTCTTATAAAATTTTAATTTAATAAAAAATAAAATTACATTTTATTTCGTTAAAATAATAAAATTTTGATTTAATCCTCTAAAAGACTATTTTAATTCTAGTACAATATACAACTTAATTTCAAGTTTACCAACAAAAATTGCTAGCTGTGACAAAGTGAATCACGTTGAGTCAACTTAAATTTGTAAGATCCTTGTCCATTCAAGTCAAGTGAGTCCAAATATTAAAATATTTGGAGGAATAATATTGAGAATCAAAATGGAATCTACTGCATATTTGCATGAAAAAAAAAGTAGAATAAGCCGTAAGCCTACCCTTTTCCATCACTATAAATATCGACCCCAAGAGTGCATTCATCACTAGAGACATCAATCAAAACTTTGTTTTTGAAACAAAGAAAGGAGAGGGAATTTACAACAGATATTATGGCTCTTCATGTCTCTTGGGCTTTCGTTTTTGGCATTCTGGGTATACATATTTGAATTCTTTTAATGAAGGTTTCAACTTCAAATCACCATTTCTTTCTCAATATCTGATATTTCATATTTGTTTTTCTTCTTCTAGGAAACGTTGTTTCATTTCTGGTTTCCCTTGCTCCCCTGTAAGTCACCATTTTTGTCAGCTTTTACTTCAGTGTATCGTTTCAACGGTTGATGATATTATATATATAATATTTCAGGCCCACATTTTACCAAATATACAAGAAGAGAACATCGGAAGGGTACCAATCAATCCCTTACGTGGTATCACTCTTCAGTGCGATGCTTTGGATTTACTATGCACTCCTTAAGAAGGATGCTATGCTTCTCATCACCATCAACACTTTCTGCGTTTTCATTCAGACTTTTTACATTGTTGTTTACTTTTACTATGGCCCAAAGAAGGAAAAGGTACTATATTATATACTATTATATATAGTTATATACCTCTTTAATTTCCCATATTTTGATTGTTTACAAATGGTTGGATTTCAGTTGGTGACACTGAAACTTATCCTCCTCTTCAATGTTTTCGGGTTCGGAGCCATCTTTTTCTCAACTTTCTTCCTTAAAAACCCTTTGATCCGTCTCCAAATTCTTGGATACATTTGCATGGGATTCGCTTTGTGTGTGTTCGTTGCACCTCTCGGCATTTTGGTAAGCATAAAACAAGCCAACCCCAGATTTAATCTAATTGATTTCCATTCAAAACTAACTAAAATTCGCTGTTTTCTTTTTTGCAGAGAAAAGTGATAAAAACCAAGAGCGTGGAGTATATGCCATTTACTTTATCAGTTTTCCTCACTCTCGGAGCAGTGATGTGGTTTTTTTACGGCCTTTTGTTGAAGGATATGAACATTGCTGTATGTTGTAAAGCATATTTCATGTCTTGGAATTCCTTTTAACATTAGAAACATTTTCTTGACATCTAATCATCTTAACAGGTTCCCAATGTACTTGGGTTTATCTTTGGAATTCTTCAAATGATTCTTTACGCCATATACAAGAACTACCCCAAGAAAATGGTGGAAGATCCCAAGCTTCAATTATCGGCTCAGCAAGTAGTCGTCGACGTCGTCAAACTGGGATCGACGACGGTGTGTTTGGAAGTGAACGCGGTGGGTCCTAACCCCAACAATGGTGAGGGAACCGATGAAGCTCAAAATAACAAGACTAACAACACTACAGATGCTTCAAACGAAGTCTGAAAGTGGAATTAGAATATTCAAAGCATGCAACGTCATATCTTGAGGTTTTTGCATGGGAAAATCTGGGTTGAAACCCATGCAAAAAAAAATCCCCGGATTTATCTTAATTAAATTAATATGTTTAATGTGTTCTGAATCTTTCAATTTATGTCGTCTCTTAGTATTAATCTTTCATCTGTAACTCTGCTAATCATGTTTTTATCATTAATGAAATGTTTATAGTTGGTAGTGAAATGTGTTCATGACTTGCTTTAAGCCTTTTATAAGAAAGTTCATTATGCCCCAAAAAAAGGACTGTCCATTAAGCTGGCCAAAATAGAAGATCAAAAGTTAAAGTCAAACTGGTATCAATATCTTGGATTCAGTTAATATTTTAAATTTTATGCCTTTTTCTCTCCGATTCTGGACTATAGTTGGGTTTGAGCTCTCCCAGAATTTAGCGCTGACTTTTTAATTTTATATTTTATATTTTATTTAATTCATCCTTTGTTAAAATTTATTGACATGATAGAAAAATAACATGTAACGATCTCATATCATAAGTTTTAATAAATATTAAAGATATTTAAATTTATAAAAAAATATTAAAATTATTTTACATCGAGAAACAACATGAAAAATAATTGTCTATATTTCTTTGAACCTAGACTTCAATTTATTCTGATTCATTTTCGACTTACTTTTTAGTAATTTTATATATTCTTAATTCTTTCTATAAAATATTATCTTTTATATTACTATTTTGAAATTAAAAATATCTAAAATATATAACATCTATTTTTAAGAATATATATATTTAGTTTTATAAAAATTACAAAAATCATTTCACGTCTAGAATGAATATTAACAAATGCTTGTTCAAATGCAACTGAACCTGGACATTAATTTATTCAGATTCATTCTAAACTTGTTTTTTTAAATAATTTTATATATATAATTTTTTATATTATTATTTTGAAATCAAAGTATTTTAATATTTTTTTTTAATGTCCAGAATGAATATAGACAAATAGAAGTTCAGGTGCTGATGAATTTTATCCAAATTCATTCCAAATATGTTTTTAGTAATTTTTTATATTTTAAATTTCTTTCATAAAAGAATTGATTGTATGAATATGGAAATATATAAAATCAAATATTGGTAGACGAATACTTTATAAAACTTTAAAGAATTAAAAAAATCATGACATATTATATCAATTATAAATTATAAATTATTAAAAAAAGCTTCATCTAGAATAAACTTGGACAAATTGACGTCCAAGAGTATTTGAATATGTACTTCCACTTGTCCATGTTCATTTTGGACGTAAAATAATTTTTATATTTTTATAAATAATATATTTTTTCAAAAAATAAATTATATATTTTTTATTTCAAAAATAATTTAGAAAACATGTATCTTATTAAAATAATTAAAATATATAAACTTACTAAAAAAAGCAAGTTCAAAATGAATATGGACAAATAGATGTCTAGGTTCATCTACATATGGACAACCATTTGTCCAAGTTCATTTTAGATGTGAAATAATTTTTATATATTTTTCATTTCAAAATCATAATATAAAATTGATATTTTATAAAGAAAAACTAAAAATATATAAATCTATTAAGAATAAAATCTAGAATGAATCAGAATAAACTGTTATTCATGTTGATTCTCAATGTAAAATAATTTTAATTTCTTTTTATAAATTTATATATTTTTAAAATTTACTTTTTTATTAGGTATTACCACCAGCAAGTGGTATCTTTCGATTGGTCGTTAGTGTCATGTTAGGGAATTTTAATAGTGTTACTATAAATGTACCAAAGTGTATAACAAAATCCCAGTATAAGTAAATAGATACCAAATAAGTATAAGTGGACAAATTCAAAAGCCAAAATATTTATTAACCTTTAAAAAAATTAAATTAGAATGTGATCCTTAAAGAAGAGAATGTGATCACCAAACAAAAATAGTTACTCCCATGAGGCTAAAGTCACTCAAATTTATCGCTAAAGAAAATTTGGTATAATAGTTTTTTGGCCCTTTAAGTTTACAAAAAGTTATTTTAGTATTCTATTTAATTTTTCACTTTTTTAGCTTTTTAACTTATATTTTTTTATCAAATCACTCGAAAATGGATAAAAAAAGTTTACGCTTGTTAACTTTATTGATGTGACATACACATGGTTGTCATATAGATGACGCATAAACATTTAATTAATTTTTTTAAATTTAAAAAATTAATCAAGTGCTGATGTATCGTCCATATGGCAATTTACGTGTACGCAATGTCAAAAAGTTATAAATAAATAAATAAATTATCCATTCCTTTGGAAGCGATTTGACAAAAAAAAACCCACAAATTTAAGGGTTACAAAAGGTGAAAAATGAAATTGAAGAGTAAGATAATATTTGTACAAAAAGAAAATAGAAAGGAAGATGTGGTGACAAAATGTTTTGGCACCTAATTAGAATGCCAAAAGTGAGCAATACATTGAAAATGAATGAGAAAAGAGTTTGAAGTTGTAAATAGAATCTTTGCAACATACAATTCAACAGATTCTATGTATTTTGGTTTGAGTTATGATGAAGAAAATGCAAATTTGATGTGCCAAAGCCTTGCTTTCAGAAGGGGTATTAGATTTGATAATAGCAACAACAATTTTTGGGTCCTAAAATAGGATAAGTCAAGAGCCAAAATAAGAAGTAGGATGGCATTTTGTCATTGTAAACCAATCCTTGTTTGATACCCCTTCATTTTTGATCTTCCTCTTTTAGTATTGGCTCTTCCATTCAGTGAATGAATAATAAATGGAGATAATTTTATCCTTAATCATATAACACCCTGGGGAGGTAAGATTTAAATGTAAAACCAGATTTTATATCAATTAACAAACCATTTCAAGTACGCAGATTCATAAGAGATGTAATTAAAGTAAAAACGTGTAGTGTTATGTAATTTAATCCAGAGCCTAAAGTAGGGTAGTAAAATATAACAAAAAGTTTGGCATGGGGTTCCATTATAAATGCTTACCTCTTGAAAACAATACAAACGCTGCCATATGTATTAAATAGGGTAAGTTAAAAAAGGAGAAGTGGGCATAAAATGCAAACAAGGTCCTACATATCTCAACATTCTATCTTTTTAAGTAGGTTAAGACACAAAATATTAATTTCAGGATGTGTTTGATTCAAGGAATGCAAGATTAGAAGATGAAATGTCAGATATGTATTTTAAATATTCATTTGGTTGGAATGTAAGATATTTGTGTTAGATTGACTACTCACAAGCATATTTTACTAAATTTTTCTTATTTTGTCTCTCATAAAATTATATTTCTATTACAATTTAATATATAATTTTGAAATAAATTTATAAACTATAATTCACAAAAAGTGAATGCATTATGGATCCAAAATTTGAGACTTCACGCGTAATTCATGGGATCGATAATATAGCATGTTGAGACTATAGAGTAAATAAATTAAGAATTAGTGAGATGATGGGTGTAATGTTATATAAATATGAAGGCAAGCGAGGGTAGGGTAAAGTAGATTAAGGGAAGGCGGTCCACTAACCACATTTTGCCAATATGAAGTTAGTACCTCCTGAAATGATTCTTTTATTCCTCAAGGGATGTTTTTACCTTTGTAGAGAAGTAGCCCAAAGGTTTTGATGTTTAGGAGCAAACAAGGGTTGCCTCCAAAATCTAAATAGTGGAGAATCATAGATTCCATGATCTTTAGTGTCCAATGACTCGAAAGTAGAGAATCAAGTCAGTCTGATTGGCCCACCATGTCAGTTTTACATCTAGGCATCGGTGAAAAAGAAGGTTTTGGCGCACAGGAATTTAGGGCATTTACAAATGGTATTCCAATACCCAAGAACATGCTTAACTCAGGTCACCCAATTCAACTTTTCCTAAACCTTAATGCAGTTCGGTAATTTTGTTTACATCTAGTTATTAATTGGGTCACATTGTTTCCACATATTTGGCACTCGTTTTTAGGTCCCCAAGCATGAAGCCATGGTGTCCCTACAAACCTTAGAATTCAGTGGGGCAATGGACTTCAAATTAATTACATGCACAAATTATTGGGATATTTTTTTAAATATTTATAATATTTAATACTCATTAGTAATTCAAAAACTATAAATTGTTAGTTATATGTATTAATTCTTCAAAGGTACATCACCTATTATTAATCAAGAGTTCCAACACCTGCTTGGACGATTCGAATTTTATTTGGAAGGCACATAAACGATGTTCATTTACTTCTTTCTTAATCTTCAAAAATTCAAAGATTGTTGTATAAAGAATTGTTGCAAAATTATTATTTTTATTATACATTATTCAATGAATTTTTTGGATAGTGCAAAATATAGCACTAATTTTCTTTATATTTTTGAAATTTATTTGTTAATAATTTTTTTTCACACCACCATATACTAGGAAAGTTAATAAAACTTTAAAAAAATGATCTTACTATTAACCCATGTGCAAACAAATGCATTCCCATAATGAAAGAATGTCTGTAATTAATTCAGGATTGTCGATTCTAATTAATTTACGACTACATATTTTACATAATCCCAACCATGAAAATAAATAAAGTTCTCCAAACTTTAAATTGGGATTATATTTTACATAAAACGTGCATTTTATTTAAAGTATTATAATTTACATTAGTTTGGATACATTTTATATTTTATATCATAGTTTATAACCATACAATTTGTGCAGTGTTTGAGGATAAGATTAGGGGACTAATAGCTTTATCTCGTTGATCCAAATAACAAAAGGGTTCTAATAATTGAGATTGGCATCAATGAATGATAGGCAAATATGATCTCTTTTCTCTTTATGCAAGATAAGATTTATGGGGAGCTCTTCCTACTCCATATTTCAATCGCAACGACCTTCCCATGCATAAAATAATATGTATTAAAAGTTGATACTTTGATACATGATTGACATAAAAGTTAGAACGAGCTAGGGTCAACTTCAAACCAAAACAAGTTCGATTTTCATTCAAAATTGGAATAGGTTATTTATGTTTCGCTTTTAAACTTTAGATTTGAGTTGGAGTTCAAATTGAGATTTATAATATTAGTTAATAAAAAAGAGATTAAGGTACTTAAACTCAACTTGTTGGGTGAATCCAATAGCTTGCGCGGTTTATAGTGTAGAAATAAGTGAAAAGCTTTTATTATTAGTTCTTTAGCAATGATAAGATGAGCAAAAGGTAGTGTTTCTCAGTGGCATTGTAGGTGAAGTCCATTCCTGTGCTGCCTGTTTGGATCACCCAGAACCAAAAAACAATGCAACAAAGTCGTTTTCTTTATATCTGAAATTTGATTCATTTAAGGCGCCCCACCCCAGCTGCACTCCATGACATCACTTACGCTAATGACTTTCATCGTCTTTTTATTCAATCATTAAAAAGTGCACAAATTTAAAACCACATGCACTCAACTTTTGTCGCCATCTAAAGTTTATATTCTCCCATATATTAACATATTAACCATAATTACTGTTTCAACTATCCAACCCAATCATAAAAAGCTTTTATTTTTATAAAACAATAAATATTATTTTGGAAACAAATTCTTTTCATATAAAATCTAACACGATTTTAACATTACAATTTTTTTATAATAAAATCCTGTACCATAATCTATATATAAATACTAAAGGTTGTGCCTCTTGATGTCCATTAAAAAATGATATAAGTGAAAGAAGCTTCAACTCGGCATGTAATTTTATGAAATACATATCAGCATTTGAATGATAACAAATAGGTTGTACATTCGCAGTTAGAAACTGAATCATCTTCAATTACTACAACAAATTTTCAAAATGAATTGTCTTTCAGAAAATTACAAGAATGGTTGGCACGGCACCGCATTTTCTCGGAAATATATAAAGAAGAGTGAAATTAAGTGAGTGATGCCCAGTCAGGATATGGGCATTCGTAAACCCATTCCGGTCCAGTGTAACGCACACAGTGTAGCCATAATCCTTCTTCATGCCCATCATACCTGTCGTAGAGACCATAACAGTCAGAGATGGTTGAAAGTCCAGCTATTGGATTCCGTACTTGGAAACATATCAAGTTGGAGGTAATATAATATTTAAAGTAATCATATCTAACACTAATGCTGGACCTATATTTGGACATGATTATAAGTAGGATGCTACAAATAAATAAAAAAGCTGGTCTCAAGCACGTCCTGTCCCTAGTATCTCAAATGTGCTTTGGTAAAAACACAACCTAACTTTTATTAACCATGATTCAGATTTAAACAAGAATGATAGTTAAGGCTAAACAACCTTGACATTGAGGCAGGACCCAAGTTGACTAGTTAAGGCTCCATTGAAACCAACCTCATTCTACATTAACAGCAAGTAGCACCCTAAAAAAGAATGATTTGAATGAAACAAATCACATTCACCAACTTAATCCACTACCTTACTACTCTCCTACAATAATAAGGTAATAGACTGGCAAGTAAGTGAATAGTTATTGCTGTTTAAAGTACGAATCTTAGATCACAAGACACAAGCAATACTGGTTTTTGAAGCTTGCCTTCAATTCTGGCTTTCTACCCTACTTAATAAAATCAAAGACTAAAAAAGAAAATTAAGGTTTATGCTGTTCTAGTGAGGAACAATTTTTTTTAAGTTAAATGAATAATAAATGGAGAACAGTTAATCATGCATATGAAATTCAATAAGAGTAAATGGTTTGAATTGGCTGAAGATTCTTTCCCCATCTTTTTTCAACTTTCATTTTCTATATACACGTTAAAAAAAAAACCCAGAACCATGGTTTTTTATATATATATATAAAATTATAGTAAATTTAAAATTTACTAGGAGAAATAGGGCAACTTTTTGACTATCTAAAAAAATAGGTTAGACTTCGTCAGTGATTCCACCACATCAAATGGCATGACTAATAAAAAAATTGACATGTGTCAATCCACTGAAAAAAAAACTCTTATTCCACTATCAGACGACGGAATCAAAGTGATGGAAGTAAATAGAAACAGGGGCAGGTAAACTGGAATGCGTGAAGGGTAAAAGAAATTTAGAAGTGGAATATATTTGTCATATTTTTATTTTAATCCTTTTAGTAGGCTTAAATTTGAGATTTAATCATTATACTTATCATAATTATCATAATTTTAACATTATATAAGTATTAAAATAAAAAATTGACCATAAATTATGTTAGAAGTGGAATATAATGGTCAAATTAAATTTGATCCTTCATAATGTTAAAATAATGATAAAAGGATCGAATTAATTTACTTTGATAAACTAATTCGAAAATTTGCTAGAAGTGATAAATTAAAGCATTGAGATTAAATATCAAATTTAAACATTAAAAGGATTAAAACAAAAATTTGACCAATATATTTCACTTCTAAATCTCTTTTACCCTTCACGTGTAATACTTTAGCTGCCCCAATTTCTATTTACTTTAATCATTTTGATCCAGCCATGTGATAGGGTGGAATCAGAAATTGTTTAAAGTGGACGGTCACATATCATTTTTTTATTAATCCCGCTGGTCACAGTTGGACAAAGAAAAACTATGTACTTTTCTGAATAATCAAAAACTTACCTTATTCCTCTAATTTTTTTAGTTTACCAAGTTCTTACAAAAAAAAACATAGAACTATGGACAATAGAATGACCGCCCATGTTATTTTATCACCTAATTGTCAGAATGAATAACCGCCCATGTTGAATTTTGTACACATTGTAGTCAAAGGGAATAAGAAGTGCACTGAAGAATATTTTTGACACAGTTATGGACCAAACAAAGATTCTGTCCGACATCACCCAATGATTCGCACAGACGTTTTATGGTGTCATCACATGGAGGAAAAGAAACAGTACGAAGCAGCATATGTCATTTTGTGTAACCAATTTTTCAAATATAAGATTACGACTAATGCATCATTGACAAGCATAGATGGGGCTGCAATGAGAATGGGATAATTATAATGAACAATCAGAAACGTCTTACCCGTTTGGAGCTAAATTAGGACAGTGCGTACACATAGGATCGATGCTGAAATCTTCACTACAGTACTTGTATTCTTCCTTATGACTCTCACAACTGGTTTCAGGAGAACCTCCAGAAAGAGCTGCAGCTCTATCAGCAGTTGTTCCTAACGTAGAGCGATTAACAACATCGTCCGAAAGATAAAGCATGTCATTGGCTATTGGATGACCTGTACACTGCAAATGCACACGAATCTACAAACCGAAAACTTTAGTCACAAAAATATGCCGTTATTCGAAATGACAAAATGCAAAATTATTTAGAAAAATATGATGGAACCTTCAAGTGTTCCTAACTAACAAAACCTTGATAATACGACATATGTATTACTCATCCAGAAGAAGACATAAATGCAAAATAAGTTCACTATGGCATTCACAAATACAAACTATTTTCTAGATTGTCAAAGACATAAAAGTAAGATCCCTTCCAAGACACACAGTCACTGAAAACAGTTTAAACATTAAAAGCCAATTGTGAACAGAATAAAACATAATTTTAGAAGTGACCTAGAAAGTATGGTTTCGTGTCCAAAGAGGCGTGTCCAAAAGTATCCGCATTCCACTAGAACAATTACGAACGTCTCCTTTAACCGTGTTAAAAAAGTTTCCTATTGTTTTCTGTTCATTAATCTTACTTGATGAGTTCGGCCGGTAACTGGTTCACACAAGACAATGCTATGAATCCCATTGGTGCTAATCCTAGTAAACTTTGTACAAGCAGCCTTTCCCTTCAAGGTAGTATCACCATTAGAGATGCCAACCTGCATAAAAAGGAAGACTCTCTATGATTCAGTACAGCAGCGAACCACTTTCATTTAATTGGGTAAATTTCTAATCAGATAATAAACTAATGGATAAGAAACTTCCTCGGAAACCTCACGAATTTTCCAGCCTTAGGAAAGGAGAGATTCCTACATAATTAGAGTTCAAAGATTTATGGATCACCTACAGCCTTATTGAGTCGTTCAAAGCAAATGACTTTGATTAACAATAATGAGAAATGCCACTATAATTAAGTCAAACAGAATATTAAACACACACAAAAAAAAAGGAATTATGGCACTACAGTGCCATTTAAGGAAAATCAATAAAAGGGGCAGCATTTAGTTTTGAACATGTATTAAACGCCAAACATTTTGCGTCTTTCATGGCCATGAATATATCTAGTATGCAAATCATCAATAAAGAGAGAAAGGAGTGAAGTGTAATGTATCAGTTTGCAGTAAATATATAAGTCACATTTATAAGAAAACCGATCTTATTTTCCTTTGTATTTTCCTCTTATCTTATGTATCTTCCTCTTATCTTACACATGGTTTACATCTACTATAATCATATATGTCTGGAGTAGAGTTGTCTATGGGCTGGGCCGGACCCTAACAAAGTTTTAGGCCCAATTGATAGGCCCGGGCCAAAAAAATGGGCATAAAATTTTGCCCAAGCTTGAATAAAAATACTAAAACTCAGGCCCGACCCAATCCGCCCATATTAATTTTTTAAAATTTTATTTTTTCATATAAAAATTTAAAAAATATATAATACACCAAATACACTAAAAATATTAAAATAACTGTTTCCCAACAAATTGAAAATAGATTAAAAAAATCTTTATACTTGAATAATAACACTAAGATAAGTACAACTTAACAAGCAAATGCCACTAAAATAGTAGAGAGATAACAACAAAACAAGTGTTATATAATATCCAAACATTAACAACAAAACAATAGCAAACATAATAGTAAAATGGCAGCAAAACAGTGACAAAAAGTGGGAAAACAACAGGGCTCTTTTTACTGCAAATTTTGGCTACGCCAAAAGAACCTTTACTCGAGGGCTGACCCATTTTCTAAATTGGCTTTATTTTTGCCCAAGTCCATTTTTCGGGCCTATATTTTTGCCCAAATCCTCCCAGTTTTTAGGCGGGCCTTTGGGACAACTCTAGTCTGGAGGAAACACAAACACAATAATAATCCCATTAGAACATGTAGAAAAAACACACCTCTGCAGTGCTCCTTCCCTCTCTAGCATTGTAATCTATGTTGGCATCAACAACTTGCTAAAAAAGAAAACCTTTACAGGGTCAAACGGGAACATTTTGCACATCATGAGAGGACAGTGCAGAAATATTTAACAACTACTGATATTAATTTACTGTCACACCAGATCTCAATAAAACTTTGTTACGTCTGTGAATTTGGGATTGAGTCAAGGGTGATGAACGGGAAAACCACTCAAACTCGTCAAAAAGAGCCAAAAACCTTTAGGATTCATCAGAAAGACCTATTTAGCCTCTAATATTTTAAACATTATTTGAATTTAATCCTAATTCTAAAAATTCAACAAATTTAACCCTAACGTTTATACACTTTATTAATTTGGTCATGATTCTAATAATTAAATTTTATAATTATAAAAAATTTAAAAATAATAAAAATCTATAATCTACTATAAAAGATCTCCCCAATTAAAAATTTGACTTGCTTTTGTTTTATTCATCGTCCCTCTGAATAGATATTACAATAATTAAAAAAAGCATGTCAAATTGAATAAAGGCAAATCTTAAAGAAAGTACTCCAACATTAGAAGCATATCAAACTATTTTAAGAGTCGCTTAAGTGTTGCAAAAGCTTTGAAAAATATTCTTCATACGGATTACTTTGTTGAGGAGGGTGTTATAAGTTGAAAATATCTAAATGAATTAGGAGTTTGCTAAAGGTAAATTTCTCTAAAATTTTTATTATGATAAGGGGGGAGTGTTACTTTTGATCAACCAAGCTTTCGAAATAACAATATTTAAATTAAGACTATAAATTTCACCTTAAACCATTTTATGAAAATTTAAAAAAAAAATCTTGTAAAATATTTCCAAGTCTTATAAAATCTCAAAAACACTTGTTTAAAGTAGTTAGACATGTTTTAATGTTTATAAGTTGGTCACAATCTGTTTTGAGTTCTTTTAAACTTGTTTTTACGAATTTTGACTCTAGGGACCAATCTCGAGGGTAAAAATAAGTAAAAACAAGTTAAAACCTTTCTCCTTGTTCAATTTCAACATTATGAGGGATCAAGCAAGATCAAACCTTATTCATAAAAACAAGTTTAAAACAATTTGAAACGGATTTTGACAAACTCAAAAACATTAGAAACATGCCAAACTATTTTAAGCAAGTGGTTTTTGAGATTTTTAAGACTTCATCTTTATTTACTTTATTGAATTACCATAATCTCTATTTAAAAGGGGGAAATTAATAAAACAAAGGCAAGTTATCTTTTTATCAAAACCCTAAAAAGAAATTTGGATGTCTCTTGACAAGTCTTAAAAGTTTCAATCTTCCTTTGATGAACTGAACTATTGTTATAAGACATAATTTTTAAGGGTTAGAATAGATTAGAATTGCAGTAAAATCTAGAAATTATAGATTGTAATATAAGCTATTATCTTACTTATTCCTTTTTTTATACATTTTATTACAATCTAAAACCCCATCCCAGCTTGAGGGAAAGATCAAGCTAAAATATTGAAATTCAACCCCTTCTATTTCTCTTTACTATTCCTTTCTCTCTCACGTCCTATTTCTTCTTATCATTTCTCTTTCTTCTTAATTCACATGGTATTAGAACCCATTTCTTCTGACTACCCTTTCCATTAAAAGGGCCAACTACAAGCCATCTGGTCAAATATCATTAGAAGCACGTGTGTCAGCTACACGCCAATGTTGTCAAGGGCGCTAGGCGCGCTCAAGGCGGAAATTCCTCTTATATAACCTAAGGCTGGATTCATTTCCGGCCACCATTTTTCACTCCCAACATGCTGGCATGTGGACTCATTTTTGGCCACCATTTTTCGAACACCATATTCTGACCTCATGCCTAGTCATTTCGACACTAGTGATACATTCAATTTGGAATTCTACCTTTCTTTATATTTTGGTATTTCTTAATTCTCTCAACATGATTGAAATTTCAATTCATGTTCTATCAAACCTCCCTTCTCTATTTTTGGTTCACATGCTGTCACTATTACCAACTACAAGATAGTAATAACTATATTTCTTAGGCTGCTTTTACTGAGTTGGGGTTTATGGGACAACAGTACAGAGATCATTTAGAAAGGACTTAATGGTATCATAGGCCCGTAGACTATTTTGAAAAAATCAATCAAGTCTCTCCAAACCATTTGCACCCAATTGAGCCATTGAACTTACAAGAATGACCAAACCAAACCAACCTTTTGACTGACGCTAACCGGCAGTTTCTAACAGAATTACCAATGTGCTAGTTAATAGCCATTGAGTCTACCAACAAATGCTGACATGGCACTACCATGTTAGCTAAAATAAAAAATTCAAAAAATAAAAATTATTTAAAAATTTTAAGTCTAGAATGAATCAGAACAAATAATTATCCAAGTTCATTTGAATTTGGACACCCATTTGTCCAATTCATTCTGTTTGGATGTAGTTTCTTCAAAATTATAAAAGATCATAAAAGATTTATAAAAATATAAAAATCATTAATAATTAAAAAATTAATAGAACTTGTTAAATATTATAAAAAAACATTAAAATTTTAAAAATAAAAAGAACATTTTTTTAAAATTTTATAATTAATTTTTTAATTATTAATATAAATTGAGGTGGTCAAAATTTATAAAACTTTTGTCAATACTCAATTTGGACAAACCTAACATTGGCTAAAAAATGAATCTATTGAGAACATATAAAAAAAATTATGATAGAAAGGGAAACCACAGTTGAAAGAACAAAAAATATTTCACATGTCTTAGAATGCAAATCACAAATTCAAACATTTAGTGCATCAAGACTAGGAAAGATGGTAACTTGATCTAAAGGATCTATGATTAGGATTTTGGTAAAATCCATACTTGAAGGCATGCATGAAACCTTAGTACTTTGTGTTGTAATTTTTATGATTTTTATAATTTTTAAATTATATTATAAGTTTTGATAATTTTTATAAATTTTTTTATAATTTTTATAATTTTTAAAATACTACATCCAAATAGAATAAATCTAGACAAATGGGTATCTAGGTTCAAATCTTGACATAAATTTTTAAATAATTATTTTAAAATATTTTGAATTTTTTATTTTTGTTAATGTAGTAATGACAATAGTTGCTAATATGGCACTCCCACACCAGCATCCGTTGGTTGACTCAATGGCCATTAACGACCATGTCAGGAATTCCATTAGACACCAACAGTCAATGTCAGTCAAATTGTTGGTTTGATTAATTTTGTGAGGTTTAGAACTCAATTGGGTGCAAAAGATTTGGAAGGACTTAATTGATATTTGTGAAATAGGTAAAGGGCTTATAATATCATTAAGCCTTTAGAAATATTATGCTAATAAAAACTATGAGAAAAGTAAAGATGTCTGGGTCAACTTTGATGCACAACTATGTAGCTTATAGCGACATTGTCTCAAGCCAAAGTTACATTGTTTTGGTCCTGCAAAACTTGTTATAAAGCCTAGGTTAAGGCCAAGGCTTTATATACCATATTGTGTTAGATCTTGCTCATTGCAACAAAATCTACAAGATATGACTATTTCAATAAAGTTGAAACTTGGAAGAATTTAACATTCTTATGGCTCTTTTTGAGGAAGTTACTGATAAAAAACAATAGAGAAAATTTTCAAGGTACTTGCCTTGATAGGTCTACGAGCAAATATAGCCTTAGCCCAAGATCAAATTCTTACTAGCCCAGTAATTTCTACTTTTGAAGATGTGATTGCTCATCTAGTTCACATCTCCTCTAACCAGGTTAAAACTAAATCCTCTATGTTAGCCATATCGAAAACGAGCCAGCAAAGAGGTAATCAAAACGGAAAAGCAAAGGATTCAAATCCCATTGCACATTTAATGACAAGTGGTCACACACGTGACACCTATTGGGCTTTACATAAACAGCCTCCTCGCAAAAATTAGCCTACTACCCATATAGGCCAAGTTAAAAGAGATGGACTTCTTCCACTACCAACTACCTAAGCACCCCCAAACCCCAAATCCATCACATTAACCGAGACAAACTATGATGAGTATTTACAATATCAAGCCTTGAAACAACAAGCTTCCTCTATGGTTTCTATTGCTCAACTAAGTAATTATTTTGCTTGTCTAACACAATCTTCCTCCTATGGTCCTTGGATACTTAACTTACGCGCTTTTGACCATATTTTATTAATCGTAGGCTATTTTATTAATTGTATGTTTTTCTCTATTTTGCAGAACCAAAGTCCTTATTCTATTGAGTTTTAGTACAACCATTTTATCCTCATCTTACACGCCTTGGTTGTACCTGGTTTGTCATCCTCTTTCTTCTAACATCCTCTTGCAGTTACAAAACAAATGTATGTTCTAAGTGACTCATCCCTTATACTATCATCTTTGTTTCAGATTCTTAGGATTGATTTTGGGGTTTAAATTTATTTTCTTTCTTTATTTAACCTAAATAGACCTGTATATAAACACACTAACTAAAGAGATGAAATACAAGTAATTTCTCTCCATTTTATCCTCCTATATTTTCTTTTCTCTATTCCAGATAACATGGCATTAGAGCTTTTCGATTCGGATTTATGTTTCAATGTTTTGCTTGAATTGCGAAGGGATTAGGTATTTTTTCGTAGGTTATTTTTAAGGGGGCTTTTAGTCTACACCGCCGGCACGAAAAGCACCACCACTTCAATAAGCATTCTATAGTTTTTGATGGCTTGAACCACCGCTTGTGGGGCTCACATGCCACCCAAATAGCAGCACCTTCCTTCCACGTGTTGGCACATGGGGCCGAATGAGTGCTCTGGTCACCAAACTTTGACTCCAACGCCGACTCAGGGTTCCGACCAAAGCCCAATGGTTGAGTTAATGACCAGAGGTGGTTCGAGGCTACTTTTTAGGTCCTATTCAACATTTCGAGAATTGTTTTAAGATTGTTTTTTTGCGAGTTTTGCTGCCTTTCGTTATATGATTGCGTCCTTTGCTTTGTTTGTAGATTCAGGTAGAAAAGGGAAATTTAGGCCTAGTAGCACAGTTGATTCAGGAGCTACAGATCATATGACAGGAATTCCCAACCTTTTCTCTACCTTTCAATCACAAAATTCACCTCCTGTCACTATTGTTAATGTATCCACCTATAAAGTTGTTGATTTTGGTAGTATTAACCTAACTTCATTCATCACTTTATCATTGGTATTAAATTCACCTAACCTCGCTTTTAATTTAATATCTATCAGTGAACTTACTCGTGACCTAAATTGCACCATCTCATTTTTTTCCCAATCACTACCTTTTACAGGATCTTGTGATGAAGCACAATATTGGTAAACGACATGTATTTGATGGTCTTTATATTTTCAACTCGTGGGCTCCTCGATCTGTGGCTTGTCCTACTATTCTCTCTCCGATCGAAGCACATAGTCGGTTGGGACATCCTTCTCTTTCTTTTTTGAAGTTATGTCCATAATTTCAAAACCTACCATTGTTGGAATGTGAAGCATATCACTTTGCAAAGCACTGATGGAGACCCTTTAAGCCGAGATCTAACAAACAAGCCAATTACACTTTTGAGTTAGTACGCTCAAATGTTTGGGGACTTTGTTCGGTAGTATCTAAACTTGGATTTCGATACTTTGTTATGGATGATTATTCTCGAATGGCATGAATGTATTTTATGAAAAATCGGTCAAAGGTATTTTCTCATTTTTCTACTTTGGGCTGAGATAAGAACTCAATTTGTGGTGTCTGTCTAGATTTTGCGCAACAATTATGCTACAAAATACTTTTTTGACTCATGTGAGGCTTTTATGACCAAAAATGGGATTCTTCGTCAATCCTTTTGTGTTGACACGCCATCTCAAAATGGTGTTGCTAAAAGGAAGAACAGACATCTCCTAGAGACAACCAGAGCTCTTTTATTTCAAACAAAAGTTCCTAAAAAATTTTGGGCTGATGCTATTTTGACAGCTTGCTTTCTGATCAATCGCATGCCTTCTTCCGTACTTGATGGTGATAGCCCATAAAATGTTCTATCTCCATCCAAACCATTATTTCCAGTGCAACTAAGAATTTTCAAAAGTACCTATTTTGTTCAAGATGTTCGACCTAAAGTCATTAAGTTGGATCCAAAATTGTTAAAAGTGTTTCTGGGATACTCTCACCTTTAAAATGGGTACAGGTGTTATAGTCCATATCTCAATAGGTATTTGGTGTCTATCGATATTGCATTCTTAAAACAAGTGCTATCCTTTTAAGAAGAAATGCCTTCGAATCTTCCAAAACAGGGGGAGGAAGATGATTGATAAATTTACACTATCACAAATCAACCACGAAATTCTAATTCTTCAACAATTGTTCCAACAAAGACACCAATTACTCAAGTTTATTCCAAATGTAAAAAGACTCGTGATACATGTCCTATACCAGTGTCTTCGTCATCGAATCTAACCCCTTTACCAATGTATTCGTCTTCTAATCCAACCCCAAGTGACCTTCACCTTTCCATTACTCTACGTGAAGGTAAACACCCACTGTACCTATCCTATTTTTAATTTCTTCAAGATTCATGTCAGTCATTAAGATGCAACAATACATATTCCCAAGTATATCAAAGGTGCTCCTAGACAAGGCCTATTCTTTGAAGATTGGGGAAGTACACAAATTGTTGGATACTCAAATGTTGATCGGGGAAGATCACTCTCAAATAGAGGGCCCACTTCAAGATTGTGTGTTCTTTTTGGAGGAAATCTAATTTCAAGAAAGAGTAAAAAGCAAAAAGTTGTAGCAAGATGAAAAGCAGAAGGAAAATATTGAGTTAGTTCCTTGTGAACTTATTTGATTAAGACAACTCCTTCAGAAATTGGGATGTGAAACTATCAATCAAATGAAGTTGATATTTGATGATCAAGAAACACTACACATTGCCTCAAACCCAGTGTTTCATGAAAAAACAAAACACATTAAAATAGCTTGCCTCTTTATAAGATAAAAGAACAGTTAGCAGATGTTTTCACTATGGCTCTCAGGAAGCCTCGAATTGAATATATATGTAACAATATAAGAGCCTATGACCTATACGCTACAGCTTGAGGGAGAGTATTATGATAGATGTAATTTTAAGGATTAGAATATATTAGAATAGTTGTAAAATCTAGAAATATATATTCTAATATATATTGTAATCTTGCTTATTACTTTTTTGTACATTCTATTGCAATATAAACCCCCTATCCAAGCTTGAGGGAATAATCAAGCTAAAAATTCAAATACAATCCCTTATATTTCTCTCTCATGGCAATCTCCTATTTCTTCTTCTCTCTTCTTCTCTTTCTTCTTAATTCACAACTATCAATCCAAACTCACAAATGTAACACTTTGGTATTCAATGCCAATGATTCTCCACAATGGCAAAACAATGGTCGACAAAATGATGACCAAAAATATGCAAGTAGCTCGAGTATATGCAAACAAAGATGGAACAAATATGCAAGAAGCATGTGGATGAATGTTTTGCTAATAACAGAACCCAGGTGTTTGATCAAATATGCTTGAAGGAATGGACAATTAACCAAAGGCAAATCTAATTTTATCAAAACCTAAACAAGAGATATAGGTCCGTCTTTAATGAGTCCTAAAGGTTTTAGTTTACCTTCGATCAGCTAGACTATCAATCCCAAAATCACAAGCGTAATAATACGACTCTTAGAATAAAATAAGTTGTTTTAGGACTCTTAAAATAGTTGTGTTTGATAGGATTTTATTCAGTTTGGTATAGTTTATTTATTGTAATCTCTATTTAAAGGGACATAATAAAACAAATGTTGATAAAAGAGATATGGGTCGCTCTCTAACTAGTCCTAAAGGTTTCAACTAATGAGCTTGAGTGATTTTCCATCCATTGCTCATAACTAGATTCCAAACACATAGATGTAACAAGACATGATCAAATTTGAACAAGCAGAATGATTCAAATTTGAACACAAATTATGTGAATCATCTGGCTTGAACGAGAAGTATACCTCAGCATCCAGAAACACTCCAACAACCTTTGCAACATACTGTTTCTGCACTAGTCCAGCTTCGATCTACAACCATCACATTCAGATTAAAATGAAAATTTTAGTAAGGTAAACAATTTCAAATTTCCAAATCAAGCATATCAATAAAGAAACGAAATTTTTATCTTTGATAAATGGAACAGCTAGTGTTCCAGGTGTCATTCTACCAAATCATGCAATATAGCACAACATCCAGCCATATTGCTAAAATGATTTTACATAGACAATCAAATGGTAATGCATGCCAATTGTCTGTAATTCCATATTACCAACATAGTTGTAACAAAAACTGCAAAAACGTTTGCCTACAGACACACACACATACATAACATATATATAATTGTAGATGACTTACATGCTGCCTGAAACTGTCAGCTTTAGCTGGATTTTTGGCCATGATAAGCAGTCCTGAGACTAGACGATCTAGTCGATGAATGGCTAACATGATAATGTCAAGGAATAAGTAGAAACCTCTGCTTTTAGAACTTTATCAAACAGAATTGATTTGCATGTAGAAAATATAATAGTCTACAATGAAATTTTTGTGCCATATGGAGCTAGTTTTGGATACGATACAAAGGAGCCAATCCATACTCTGCTTGGAGAATACCCAAAACTGTGTTTTTACGATATTGACCACATGGATGTACCTACATACATATTAGAAAAAAATCAACTCCAATAAAATTAAATAAAGGCATATAGTCACTGACATCATATGATATAAAAGGAAGAAAGGTTCCTCCTCTCCTCATCTAATGAATAAGCACATTTGAGATGCCCCAACAATCATGCAAACTCATAAAGTTGAAAGAAGTTTGCTTCACCAAAGACTTACAGGAACTGATGCAGGTTTGCAAACTGTCAGTACATCAGGTTCATTTTGAAGAACTTCAACATCCCAAGCCATCACTGGTGGTTCATGCCTATAACCTTGGGAAAATCAATTACAAGTTCCATAACTTCAAAATGAAATCATGAAGCACAAAAAACAACTTAATTTAAACAGAGCAAACAAAAAAACAAAGACAAGTCAAAATAAATTAGAAAATATGAAAAGATTTTCCAAACAATGTATGTATGAACAAAAACCAACTGCTTTTCGAAACATTATTCCCACAAAAAAATGTGTTGTCTTCTAAAAATTCAGTGAAATTCCATTAGATCAGGCATTGGATGCAAATGTGATGAACCTATGTAAGAAGTGGCTAATCTTCTGGCATCGTTTAACTATGTATGAAACAGGTATATTCTCTCCATCCACTTGTATCCGTCCACATTTGACAGCACTAACCTACAATATTTCCACAATAACAGAAAACGTAATATATAAACATATTCAAACAAGTGCAAATTATAGGTAAAGGAAGCAATTGCCAGAAGTTTATAAAAAGTTCGTTTCTTGAAACTTGCAACACATTGCAATCACAAATTCAATTAATTAATACAAACTAACCAACACTATAGAGTCTAAGATATCACTACCATTGTGTTCGGTAAGAGAAAAATAAGAACAAGAAAAGAAAATGAATAAATTTTCACATATCCTTTCCCCAAATCAATCCTTTCAATTATGAAAGGAATCATTCATGTAACTTAAATTAACAATTTTATTTACTAGTTACGACTTCACTTCTAACCCTGTATCTCTCTCTATTTTCCATCCTTGTACCAAAACAATGAAGGAAATATATTATTATTAACCATTCTTCCACTGCTCTCTATTTTACATCTTTCCAATCAAACAAAGATTTAGCCCAAAAGAAAAAAAGGGGAAAGAGTGATGACTTACATAGTAATCTCTAGATCGACCTCTGAACTCTTGAGCGAACAAATCCACTATTGTTTTACCTTCCCATCGTTTATTAACCTGTGCCAAATCAACAATTAAAATCGTACTTTTTTATTAGATAAGCAGAATTAGGGTTTAATTAGGGGTTTTAAAAAAACTTGCTAACAACTGAAATCAGGAAAAAGAAAGAAAACTAACATGAGAGACGAACTCAAAGTAGTAAGGTCGTACATGGCGCTTCCCTGTCAAATTCCCGCCAAAAAATTGAGCTTCTAAACTTTTTTTGGTTAATAATAATAATAATAATAATAATAAAAGAAGTTATTTCTTTTATGAAAAGAAACATTTAATTTACCGTTGTGAAAAACATAATCTTGTTTCTGAGCAGGATGAGCAGGAGTTTGCCAAACAATCTCCATTTTCCTTTTGTTTCTCTCTTCGTTTCCTTCTTCTGCTTCGTCTCTATCTCTTTTCATTTTTTCGGATGAATTGTTTTTTGAATTATCTATCTATGCTCAAGAAGTAGACAAAACGAGACTTGGAAACGACGCCGTACTTATACAGTAACGACAAGGACGTTTCTACCGCTTTCGCAACGAAAACAGTAAAGGAAACGGCGCCGTTTCAGGTTTAGCGGTCGCGGTTGCGGTTGCGGTTGCGGTTGCGGTTGGGGCATTTGAGACTATGGCAAGACTTATTTGTCTTCTTCAGGTCACCAAACACCAAACTTTCAATTTTGAAATAAAAATATTTTTTTTTCTTTTAAAAGAAAAACCCTTCAAGTCAATCAATTACTACTCTAGAATTCAGGTTTGAATTTTAATCCTTTCTTTTTTCCGTCGTAATTCAATTTTATTTTAGTTGAAATTTCAGTCTGCCTTTCAGTTTGTGCTAATTTAGGCGGCGGGATTCGATTTGATGAACCGCTGACGGTGGTGACCGGTGAGTCGATTTTAGAACGAATTGAACAAACGAAAGCAGGTGCAGAAATGCCGGAGGAGGATTTGGTGGATATAAAGTTCAGGATTTATGATGGCTCAGATATCGGACCGTTTCGATACTCCGCCACATCGACGGTGGATATGCTTAAGCAAAGAATTGTCTCTGATTGGCCAAAGGTTTACTCTGTTATTTTCTTTCATTTCTTTTCTAATTGCTTATGGAAGTTTCTGATATTGGGCTTTGTTTTAGTTATTGAAATTTGTATCTGTTGTAAGATTACTAGGAGAATTTCTGTTAAATTTATATGCATAATTATCTCGTCCACTGCCCACCGGTGGCAACGAGTGATCGAGGCCAGAGTTTTGAACCTAATTATTGTGAAGATTAGTGAAGAAAGCAATAGGGTTAGTCATGGAATGCGGTAAGAAAGAGATTGTTTTGTAGTATAAGGTTATAGCATTGTTTTAGGGCAGAAATGAAGAGAGGAGATTCTCTTCTTGTATTGTTGTATCACATTTTTTTCCAAATTTGGTGCATGATCAATGTCAAAATGATTATATGAGCTCTAAATTGTTCTTATGAACGTATATTGAGAGAGAAGGCTAAATTTGGCTGTTTAAACAGTAAATATTAAAAGATCTGTTCGTTTTTCCTAAAATATTATGTCAGAGTATCCGACACTCACTCTCCAGTTCGGGCAACGAAGCTGTAAACGTCTGTTATAGTTGTAAATCACTATATATTGTTATACAACTTTTCAATTGATCTTATCCTCATCATGTTTCTGTTTTTTTAATAAATACATTGCAAAAAGAATGATCATGCTTTTGTTTATAATACAGTCAAGTATCCTCAAAGAATGCAATTTTGCTCTTTGACTTGTTGCCTAAATCTACAAACCCTCTTCATATTCTTTTTTTTTAATCATAAGAACCAGAAGGTAGCGTTAAGGATAATAGTTTAAAGCACTTTGTTTTATAATTTTCTTAAATGTTGTTTCTGCCTTCCTTAGGTAAGACAATTGTTCCAAAATCAGTGAATGAAGTCAAGCTGATAAGTTCTGGTAAAATTTTGGAGAACAACAAGACTGTTGGTCTGTGTAAAGTACCCTTTGGTGAAGTTCCGGGTGGGGCTATAATAATGCATGTTGTGGTACAGCCATCCCTTGCAAAAGCTAAAACAGGTCTTCTCTATCTTTATCTTCTCATGGGACTATTTTATGTTGCTCCGACTCTTTATATTTTTTTAAGTATTCGTCATGCTTGGATCCGATGTCCCAAACATATTACCTGAAACGCGGATGGATTCGGTATGAGGAACGAAAATGGGAATGCAAATCGTTAATTGCTTGGAACCTAATTCATTAGGGGTAGTCTTCTTCGAATCATTTAATAGGAATGAAATGCAGTTCTTTGGTACAAAATAGATTTATTAGGGTAGAGTATAAATCTTTATAATTTGTTATATATAATTCAATTTAATTGATAATATAAATCTTTATGATTTATTTTATTTTACTTTTTAAATTAACACTATCCCTTTTTTATTTTATCTTTTATTTTCAACTTTTATTAAAAATCTAAATTAATAAAAAGTAAGAAATAATTAAACAAAATTAAGATAATTGAAAAAATATATTAAAAAATTGAGGTTGCGTTAGAAAAGGAGCAAAGTCAGTAAATTTTTTAAAAGGGGGAATAGTGGCGTGAACTGTGAAGAAGTCCTTTTTGTTAAAAAATTAAAATGACAGAGCCAAAGACTTTTTTTTTTCTTTCATCGTCTTCATCCCTTCAGTCTTTACCACCAGAACACTCATTTCACCATTTTGGATTGCTGGCGATCCTTGATTGGGATCGAACGATCCAAAATGGAAATTGCACGAGAGTTGGGGATTTAGGTAACTTAGGACTGGTCATGGTGATATAATGCTCCAAGTAGTACATTATATAATTTGGAAAAAATTGAACATACCTAGTTTGAGTAACTTAGAGGCAAATCTCTTCGAATTTCACGATGTCTCATTTCGATTTAAGCTCGAGTTACTCAGTGAAGTGGGCGTGGATCTGTACTTGCTCTAGCAACAATCTACTTATAGGTACAACCCGAATTGCTTAAAACTGATAGCAAGTGTCATTGATATTGTCTTTCTGATGAGTATGATATAATCTGATTTTGAGGTGTTGGATTTTCGCTAGTTGCATAAAGACTTTGAAAACTAGTTCGTTGTCGTTATGCTAACTGCATTGTTTATCATTGATGAGCATGTTTCTTGATGATGAACATATCAGAGGCCATCTTTATCCTCTCTTTTTTTGCATCTTTCCTCATTTCTTCACACTGATAAGATCAACTAAGGTCCTGAACGCATTAGTTATGGGATTGCCTTTAAGGTAAAAGATCCATGAGTTGATGATGACGTAAAATTTCATGTTTTGACTTATTAACTTATGCTTGATTTTCTGTCTGAAACAGAAAAGAAGATTGATGATTCACCCAGAAAGACTGTCTGCTCATGTTCTATTTTGTGAAGGACAACATGCGGTGTTGGAAAAATCATACATGACGGTGAACCATGTTTAGGAACGTAAACGTTGTCTCGGAGTATTTATGTGTATGTTCGTCACAGAGCCCATGTGTGCAAGTTGGTAATGGAGTGAGTGATGAATAATGTGCAATTTTAGTTTCTTTGGTTCCTTTAAGACTTTTTATCTGGTTGGTTTCAAATATTGGCTTTGAATTATTTGTAAAGTTGTATAGACTACTCCACATAAAGACGAAATGTACACCAAATTGGAAGGATAAATGCCTTTGTATAAAATGCTATCCGTTACTAATAATGAAATATTTCCTATTCGGCCTGCTATGGAAGAATAGGCATTTTCTTGCAGGTGATAAATGCTTGGGTAATTTTCCTTATTAGTCCCCATACTTTGTAAAAGTTATAGATTTAGTCTTTATACTTGAATTTAATCAATTTTAGTCTTAGTGCTTTTCAAATTACTCAATTTTAGTCTTGAAGTTTTTCGAATTTTGAAATTTTAGTCATGACCCTAATAATAGCATTTAAATTTGTTAGGTTAAATTTTGTTATTACTCTTTGTAGATTTGGTTCATATTCTCCAATTGAATCATTTTAAGATGTTTATATATTTTGAAATTTGAAATTTTAGCCTTGATACAAATGTAATTGTTAATTCATTAAATGATTTTTTAGTCATTTTATAAGTATTTGGAAATGACAAATTGGCATGACATTACTCATGAGTCATGATATATTTGTTGCATTGAATTTTGACAATAGCATAATTTAATCAATTTAACTGTTCGGTAATTATTGAAATTTTAATTTTAAAAAATAGAAAAATACCAGAGTACAGACTTTGGAGCAAAATTTAACCTAAAAGCTTTTAATTAACTTTACATTATATCTTTTGTTCTTATTAAGCTCAATTGCAGGGATGAAATTTGTCTTGAGCTCGATTTGCCTTCACTATTCAATTGAGTTAAACTCATTTAGGGAAAATCTGGGTTTGAATTTTAAATTGGTTTTCAATATTAATCGGAAAGAAAAATATGAACATAAAACATAAAACTCCGAGTTATTCAAGCATTAGAACATTATAAAACAGCTCACTCAACTTGACAATGATGGAACAGAAATTGAGGTAAGTTGCTTAGGATTAGACCCTCAGGATTCAAATTTGTTAGATGTTACATGAACCAACTCTGCTACATCAGAATTCTTTTCCTTATTCTAATTAGATAAGCAAGATTTTGGTCAAAGGAGATGACAATTGAGGTGGTTGTAAACAAGCTTTAAATGCCTAAAATGGTCTTATACATTACCAACATACAAATGGGTTGATCAGTAAAAATACAGATTCCGAGCAACAAGAGATGACTACAGATCTTTTATCTAATGAACCATTAACTCGCGTGCAAAAAGCTCAATCATGCAAAGACAAAAGGAAGAACAAAAGGGCAGGACTAAGAACATGATTGCAAGACTAGTATTTCTCGGAAGTACTCATACGACTTGCCAAGCTTGTAAATCCAGCTTCAAACTGTGAAAATGTAATCAAAGACACTGCAATAGATACCTTAAATCTTGCTAAGAACGTTCTCAGCAGCTGCAACTGTCTTCTGGATGTCTTCAGGAGAATGTGCCAAGCTTGTAAATCCAGCTTCAAATTGTGAAGGAGCAAAGTAAACACCTTCGCGCAGCATTCCTTGGTAAAACCTGACAAATTTTGCTGCATCACTCTTCTTTGCATCATCAAAGTTGTGAACAGGCCCTTCTGTGAAGAAAAACCCAAACATCCCTCTAATATGCCCTCCGCAAATTGCATGCCCTGTCTTCTTTCCAGCATTTAGAATGCCTTGAACAAGTTCTCTAGTGATCCTATCTAAGTATTCATATGTTCCCGGTGCTTTCAACCGCTTAAGGGTCTGTATCCCAGCTGTCATTGCCAATGGGTTCCCACTCAAGGTCCCAGCCTGATACATTGGCCCTGCTGGTGCCACCATCTCCATAATCTCCCTCCTCCCTCCATATGCACCAACAGGCAGCCCACCACCAATTACCTTCCCTAATGTTGTTAAATCAGGAGTTATGCCAAAATACTCCTGTGCCCCACCATAAGACAAGCGAAATCCGGCCATCACTTCGTCAAATATGAGGAGTGCACCGTTTTCCTTGGTTAGGCGACGTATGGCTTCAAGGAAGTCTGGTTTAGGGGTAATGAAGCCAGAGTTGCCAACAGCAGGTTCAAGAATAATTGCTGCTATTTCACCTTCATTACTGTTAAAGAGACTTTCAACAGCTGCTATGTCATTGTAAGGGGCAGTTAGAGTTCCAGAAGTGGTTGCTTTCGGAACACCAGGAGAGTCAGGGAGCCCTAGGGTAGCAACTCCGCTACCTGCCTTGACAAGAAATGGATCAGCATGGCCATGGTAACAACCTTCAAATTTGATTATCTTTTCTCGGCCAGTAAAGGTGCGGGCAAGGCGGAGCACACCCATGCATGCTTCTGTACCAGAGTTTACAAATCGAACCATTTCAATGCTTGGAACAGCTGAGATTACCATCTCTGCCAAAACACTCTCAAGAAGACAAGGACTGCCAAAGCTGGTTCCTTTCTTCATTGTTTCAGCCAAAGCTTCAAGCACCTGCAGATATATGCAAATCCATGCAGAACTATTAGTTCAAGAGAGGGCAATATTAGCATTTAGAACTATTTTCTCTCTACTACTGACCTATTAACTCTTAGTTGAGATGAGTATAAGAAAATGACTCTCCAAATACATAGAAAAACTTAAAAATATATAAATAAATGAACATATCTGTGTCAGACACGTACCTATATCGACACTCATATTGAGTGTCTGACTAACATAGCATTGCATCTCATATAACAAAAATGAAGTTCAAAATCAGAAATGCATATAAAACATCAACTATAGAAAAACAAGAATGAAAGAGAAGGAACCATGTAAGATGGTAGGCACATTAAATCACAAAAATGCAAGGCAAACTTAGAGTAAAGGAAGAAATTCTCTAACCTCGTCATCCGCATGACCAATTATAGCTGGTCCCCAAGAGCCAACATAGTCGATATACTCATTACCGTCTATGTCCCACATGTGCGAACCCTTAACCGAATCCATGAAAATAGGCTGTCCACCAACAGATTTAAAAGCACGAACAGGAGAATTTACACCTCCAGGCATCAAATTCTACCACAAAAAGAGCTTGCAGGAGTCAGAGTTCCAAGGACTTCAACATATAAGTGATTCACAATAAGATACAAAAGGAAAAGGGAAAACCTATGTTATCTTTACTCGAAAGTGCCTGTCGGTTACTGGTATGTATCCGGTATGGTTATATATAATTGGAGAATCATCTCAACACCTATGTCTGGGTATAATAGAGGAGAAAACATAGTGATAGAACACTACAGAGGAACCTCTCTAGGTACAAATCCGTGAGGCATAGGTTGAAAATTAATATCAATGATACAGTTCAGATATCAATCTTCCAGTTAGCAATGAGCCTAGCCTTTCTTTACATTTGCCATGCATTTTATCGATAAGCAATGAGCTAAGACTTAAATTTTTACTCTCTTTTTTTCCATTTCATCATTTGACAAAAAAAAAACAAATCGAATAATAATAAAAAATGAATTGAAATTAAACAAAATTCAACAAATAAGCTTTAACTTGGCAAGATTCAAACAATCCACAAGTAGGCAAAGAAGGGAAAGAGTTGAAAATCACCAGGGCAGCATTGAAAGCCTCTTGTGACTTTTGAAGGGTATAATTCCTCTTCTTATCTTCAACAGGAACAGACATTTGAACACGGAAAGAAGAGGATCGTGAAGAAGGAAGTGGTGGAAGTGGTGTTTTGGTAGAACAAGTTAGGCCACCAAAACCAACTCCTCCGACTCCATTGATAGAAGCCGCCATCTTTTCTTTCTCTCTCACTCACAGCCTTTGTCTTCCCTGTGGCTCTTTATTTCTTCCTGATCCTTCTTACCAGACTGAAGAAGACGATGAAATGGTAAAAATAAATAAATAAATAAATTGAAAGAAGGAAGGATTCGCCGAAAGGCAGCACCAGATTTGGAATTTTGGGCTTATAATTGGCTGCGACTCAGAGAGTTGGTGGGTCAATTGTCAATTCGTCGTATCAAATATAATTCTTTTTGTTGGTTTTTTTTTAACTAAAAAAAAGTGATTTTTATTTGCTTTTACTGGTTGAAGTCTTATTAGTCATTTATATTATCGTTTTGTTACGGAGTGATCACTCTATAATTAAGTTCTGTTACCTCCTTAACGGCGGTTCTACATAACAATCTAAATGAGTTTTAAATGTTAACTTGAATATTTTATATGATAGTTCAAATTAAATTTATTTAATTAAAAATATATTTTCATACCAGCAACTAAATATCACATCAACAAATTTTAAAGACATCACATCCCAGTAGTCTAAATAAGTATTTTAAGAATATCACAGTAATTATTGGTGTTCTGTTTAATATAAAATTAAGGAAATAACTTATAATAAGATCATCTTAAAAACTAAAGTTTTTATATACCAATCAAATTTCATCACATCATCAAATTTTAAATATATGAAATTATTATCAAACACCCATCCATATTCAACCTACTATAGAAACTAATTATATTAAAATGAAAAAAATTCACTATTTAGAAATTAATTTTTTTTAAAAAATGATTGTACAAAAATAAAAAATATTAACTTTTAAAAAATAAAATAATTAAAAATTATAAAAAGAAAAAGAAAAAAAGAAAAACGTTTTGTTTATAATTTTAAAAATAATTAATTAAATTAAATTTTTTAAAGCTAGAAAAGATAGTAGATATAGACGAGTGTATATGCTTAGTATTTTTGAAATAATTAAATAGGTTACTTGAGTAGAAGTGAAATAAATTTAAATGAAAATATTCTTCTTTTTAATTATCATATTTCAAACCCAAATTTAAATAAAGAAGCAGGTGAATCACCAATGATCCTTTCAGGCTTTCTCATTCGGATACAGTAACCCAATACATGACTGAAACAAAGGAATATAGACGGAACACTTAACCACTTATAATTCAAATTATATGACTCAGAATTCAGAATCTATCTGATCTGAGGTTAATTTTGTTCTTCAATTTACCAAAAACCCACTGTCAGAAAATCCTCAGATAATGAATGCATGCAACATGTGAATCTGAGTATCTGACATAAAATAACTTGGTATAAAACATGTCTTTTTTTTTCTTCTGCTTAAACCTGCATCAGTTCTTCAAAGCTATTCATTGCTGAAACAGGCAACCCCAACAGTAAATTAATGCTTTTCTTATCTTTCTGATGAGGAAGGAAAATCAGAACTGGCTTTTCAGGCAAAGCAACAGGCCCTGTTGAAATGGGTTCTCCCCAACCAAAATCTATGGTGTAAAAAGATAGTTTAGACCAAGCTGTAATAAGAACAGTTCCATCCAAAGATGGCCTAGCTCTTGTCACTTCAAAATAATCAATGGCTGATCGCATAAAACTGTCTGTCGCCAATTTGACCGCCTGTTGGATCAATCCCACAGCAAATGATAATGGCTTCTCAGCTAACTCACCGGCAGTGGAGATTGAATATGTTAAAACAATCCCATTACCTGCAAAACCTTCAGGTAATGGTGGTATGAATCTTTTTCTCCCATCAGCAGCAAAGAGGAGCTTAGTTTTTTGCTGAGGAACCAAGTTTAATGCTTTGCATGGAGCTCTCCACACAAACCCTGCAAGGACTTCGAATGTGGTGCATTTGGATAAAACCCCATCTTCAAGGGCTTGTTCCTTGAGTTGTCCAAGCTTATCTGGATCAAACAGGAAGGTCTTGTAAACCATTTCTTCTTCTTCATACAACTTGTTTGTGTTTGATATATCTTCAATCTCATCAAATTCATGGTGCTCGAACTCTATCATAGGTGGGTTTCGGGGTTTCAGTATGGTTCTGTCTTAAAATGGAGGGGTCTTTAATGGCAAGCCTCTGGTAACTTCACCCCATCCATTCACAAATTCCATAGCAGCAATCCCATCAAGCATACAGTGGTTCATGCTCATCCCAATAGAAAATCCTCCACACTTAAATTTAGTCACCTGGAATCAAGTTTCTTACCTCTTACTTTTCTTAAAATGATAAAACTGAAAGCACATAAAGGTTATTTCATCATATGCTCTTTGTATTGTTAAAAATTGACGTAACTAACAAAATAATCAAACAATAACATGTGACATGTCACGTGTATTTCATGCTAATGTATAAAGATCGATTTTTAATAGTAAAAATAGATAGATTTTTTAACAAAAGGATATGTTTACTTTTTTATTTAATGTATAATGATTAATTTACACATTTTTAAGTGAAAAAGGACAAAATACAATCGACACTTAGTATAAAAACCTCCGTAATATTTTCACCTTCAAATTCAGGTATAAGATATATATTATATATCACATGTATATTCAATTCCCTAGATTTTCCATTTATCCTTTGCCTATGTTCAAGTATGTGCTGAATATGGATATTGGACACGGAGTAACGTGTATGTTAAAGTTTTTATAAATTTGATCATAAACTCAAAGATTGTACCTTAATTCCTGAGGCAGATATTTTAGGAAAAATGAAGAGTAAGGTAAATATGTAAAGGTCTTTCGAAAGAGACTAAGCATAGCACACAGCAGTAACACTAAGGTTAACAAGTTTTACTTGCCAAAAGTTCCACTTTGACATATGCAAGATAGACCAGAAACTAAAGAGTAAAGCAATCCCCAAACCTGAATCACCAAAAGAGGTATCTCTAGCAAGTTCTGAGCACCAGAAATTTCATAAACCAACTTTCCAAGAATGTTAGGGTCAGGCTTTGTTATGTCCCCCATCTCTTCAATCCCACAATTAGCTTCAGCCTCCACAAAAACAGCCCCCTCGCCGGTGCAGTCCACTATGAGCTTCCCTTCGGAGCTGATGGTTAGTAGCCCAGCAAGTGGATGATGATGAACAAGAATCCTTGACAAACCATTTTTAACTTGTTCCGCAGCATCTTCATTCCCTTTAGACTCTGACTTAAACAAGTAAATGGTTCGAATTATGACTGCAATGTTCTGGTCAAGGTTTCCCAGGTAATAAAGACCCTTCTTTGTCTCTTCTGCAGGAAGGACCCGAGTTGGTTCTCCTTGTTTCACTGCAAAACCTTTGGTACCATTGCTAATATCCGCCATTTGAATACCAAACCTAAATCACAACTGAAAACAAAGCTCATTTTCTCAAAAGTCATTATTTATGAATGGACTTGAAACATGTGTCGAATACATGGCATACATAGAATCAAATTACTGTAAAAAACAAACCTGAGAATAAGAATCAAGAGAAAGTATCAGCAGCAATGCAACTGTTTTTTGCATGTTATTGTACTCAGGAGAAGAAGTTATTATATAGGACAGAGTTGAGTTAAAAATATTGACAAAACTTCACTATATGAGAGGGACAAGTGTGAGTGTAAAGAGACAGAGAGTCCTTTCAATGGAAGGAACGCCATTAAAGGAAAGAGACAGAAAACTTTAACCTCATTACAAGACAAGGGTATTGTTCTAAAGGATGAAGTACGGACATTTTAGTTGAGTTAGGCTACTGGTCCATACACCAATACATTACCTGAGAGACCTCCCTGGGGTTGGTTGGTTGGTTGGTTGGTTTAGTTGGCTTGCACGAGTAGGTTACTTTATCTGACTTTTATCGGAGATTTTACTAAATCATGTCAGTTTCCTGAATTTCATGCTCGAATCCCTACTTTTACTACAAATTATGAGATGGCGTGTTATAATATGGCAGTAGGCTTATTATGGCTGATTAACCAGAATACAAGAAAACCTGGACCCCTCCCTTTGTCAAAATCTCCTTCCAAAATCATCAATAATGCATGTTTTCTTGAATCATAGCCTTCTTTCTTTTATTTATATATATATATATACATGCAAAAAGAAAAAAAAACAAATGAATGAAAGACATTTTGGGAAGGTGGAATGGATTGATAAAGTGATTTTGGGAAGGTTGATTTCATCCATTGGATAGATTGGATGATATTAAATGGATAAACCTAACCTTGCTTGAATATTAAAGGGTGGTTAGTTCAAAAACTTCAATCAAAACTTTTGGTAGAGAAGTGATCATAATCTTGATAAGAATCTTACCAAGCTATTGATTGAGTTTTTTAATGTAGTATTTATAGATAAGTGACTTGTCAAACGAATGTAATTTTAGCTAAAGGGACCTAAATTTACTGGCTTAATTCATTTTTTTGAAATAACCTAAATATATTTTCAGCAGAAAATGTGAATTAAATCTTAATTCGATTAATATAAATATAATTATTCAAATGTAACACATAATAAAATTATTTAAAAAAATTAACACAAATAACAAAATTTCAAATTAATTATGAATTTTCTTTTTTAATTTAATTCAGGTTATTCTACTATTAATTGCACCAGCCGGTAGGAAAACAGTTTCGAAAAGCATATGATGGGCACAAAAATAATTAGAAGCATATTTTTGTATATGCTAGTTTTGATTAAAGGAATACATCAGAATTGTTAATAAGGGGAGGGGTATTTTTATAAAATATACATGTTTAGATACGTTGGGTATTTTTGAATTAAGGATAATATTTGTCCCAACCATTTTTTGAAAACAAAAATTTTAGTTGTCGACTTTAAAAACAAAAATTGGAGTCGCCACCGATCCGTGATTTAGGTGTGATCGGCCCACCTTAAAAATAAATTTGGTCTACGAAATTTAAGAAAACAGGTTCGGGAGTCAGTTACGCACGAGGAAGGGTTAGCACCCTCGTAACGCCCAAAATCGGTACCGAATTTGATTGTTTAATGTCTTGGTGTCGAAAATTTAAAAGATTTTGTTAAACTCAAATATTAAAATCTAAAAGGATAATTAATTATTCAAGTCATACGAAGAAATCGAGACCCAATACGTTAGGGTACAATTTCTCAAAATTCCCGAATTTTAAATATCACTTTTGCTTTATAAGTAAATTCTCATTTCGAGGAAACCATTATACCATGCCCAATACGTTATGACATAATAAATTAAATTCCAAAAATGATTTTTACTTATATATTTAAATAACAAATACTCTCGGTTATTTAGAATTAACAAATAAAATCGAAACCCAATATGTTAGGGCTCAATTTTTCTTGAAAATCCCTAACTTTGAATATCGTTTTTATTTTGAAAACCTTTAAATCATCATAAAAAAATTAATGTTTTGACAAAATCAAAATATATTTTGAAAATATGTTAAAAAAAGTTAATGCAATACAAAGTAAATATTTTAATTTAAATTATGTGTATATATGCATCCTCAAAATATAAATACGATACATAAATAGATTCTAAAACATGTATATTCATATATTAAAACAGGTATATATAATATACATATATAAGAAAATAAAATACACCAAACAAAGCAACCACCAACCAAGCAAAACTTATAATAATTCTAGAAAGTACACACATATATATATATTATAAAGAATGTATCAACAAATTATAAAATATGAAAATATAAATATTATAAAAATATAAATGTATATAGAATATAAAAACTATGAAAAGAAAAGAAAATATAAAATATATACATAATATGTGTATGAATTTAAAACGTTTAAAATATACCTTTATATATTAACATATATATATATATGCATGTAAATATAAGAATAAGAATAATATATGATATAATAAACAATATAACATATATGTATATAAAAAAATTGAAAGATATATTTATAAAAGTATGGAATAATGTAAGTATATATGTATACATATTATAAAAAATATTTATTTTTTGGATCATAAGACATAAAAACTATTATAAAAATATATACATATGTATATAAAGCTAAGAAAAATAAAATAATAATAAAATATATGATTTGTACATATTATAAAAATGTATAAACATATGAATTATAAAACATGAAAACATAAATAATTATAAAAATATGAATGTATATAATATATATAAATTATATAAAAAAATGATAATAAAATATATACGCACTATATATATATTTAAAACATTTATATAATATATATATTAACATATATATATATATGCGCACATATACTCATACAATAATAATAATATAATAATTATACTAAAAATAATATAAACAATATATATAAAAAACTAAAAAAACAAATTAAGGACTAAATTAAAAAGTCAAACAAAATTTGTGAGCCGAATTTAAAAATTAAACAAGGAAGGGAGTAATTTAAACACGTGTAACCAGGGGAGGGACCAAAAAAACAATTTACCTAACCAATCTAAAGCATTGCGCAATATTGGACTAAATCAAAACATTAATAATATTTCATGGGAAAATTTGAAAATAAGAAAAAGTAATTTTTAAAACCATAAAACATGAAGGGGCCTAAACTATAAATAACCCATCAATTTAAAACACGCGGATCTGATTGAGTTTTGGGTCGGGTCACACGGGTCACTAATACGGCGCCGTTTTGGGCTGTATAAAAACCGAATTTTAAACCCTAAAAAACATTTCCTCTCCACCATTTCAGAGATGCGCCGTAGCCCCTATTTTCTCAGTCATTCGAGCCCCCATCTTCGACCATCGACGGTAATGTGAGGGCACTCCGACGGCACCCCAACGGTAAGTCCTCCTTCCTTTACCCCTTTTTTGTGATTTTTAAAAATAAAGAACCAGCAAGAAACCAAAAAACAGTAAAAAATAAAATAAATAAATAACTAATCCGAACCTTCAAAAATCTTTTTATCTTTTTGTATTTTCTTTTGATTTTTTAGTACAAAAATTTGCTCACCCCCTTAACATAAGTCTATTCCCCCTTTATACAAAAAATCCTTCTTTTTTCTACCCATTTTTGCTATGCGTGCAGGTATGGGCCCATTGTGCGTGTGAACGTGCCAGCAAAAATCATGGGCGAAGTTGTTGCGGCGTGCGAGGGGCAGAATCGGGGGCGAAGTTGTTGTGGCGTGAAGAACATGCAAGGAAACGGTTGTTGCGGCGCAAGGGACCGACTTAAGGTTTCTGGAAACAAATTAACATTACGTTAATTTGGTTAGGCTAATATTTGGGCTTAAGTTAATGAAATTGGGCTGTAATTGGATTAATTATTTGGGCTTGTAGTTTTTGGTTTGGTGTATTGGGTCATTGGGCTTTAGGATTTTGGACCCCGGGCAATAATTGGGTATTACAGCTGCCCCTCTTTGCTCGTTGTCATGTAATGGGAACATAGCAAAGACTCTAAAAATAACCAATTTTGCCCGGTCATGCTGGACCTTGGTGCTCCTCTTCTTCAAGTAGCCTTATTCCGTCCTACTGCATCTTTAGAGGTATAGGAATTGGTGCTTCGATCCACATCACTACAACAACAAAGAAATAGGAGTTATATCTTGTAGCTTCTCAAAAGAATAAAATTTGCTATCTCTAGTCTGCTCCACTGCAACTTTAGGGAGATAAGACTGGATGCGATTTGTTCTTCTGCAACTTCAAAAAGATGAGATCTGTCATTTTAATCCGCTCCACTGCAACTTCAGGGAGATAGGATTAATTTCTTCTGTCTGCTTAACCGTAATGTCAGGGAAACAAGATTCACCGTAGTAGCTTCAATCTGTTCCACTACGCCATCAGGGAAGTAAGATTCGCCGTTGTGGCTTCAATCTTTTTAATTGCAATGACTGGGAAACCAGATCCGCCGTCGTGGCTTCAATCTGTTCCAACTACACCACTAAGGAAGTAAGATTCGCCGTTGTGGCTTCAATCTTTTTAATTGCAATGACTGGGAAACCAGATCCGCCGTCGTGGCTTTAATCTGTTCCAACTACACCGCCAAAGAAGTAAGATTCGCCATTGTGGCTTCAATCTTTTTAATTGCAATGTCTGGGAAATAAGATCAACCGTCGTAGCTTCAATCTGTTCCAACTACACCGCCAAGGAAGTAAGATTCGCCGTTGTGACTTCAATCTTTTTAATTGCAATGACTGGGAAACCAGATTCGCCGTCGTAGCTTCAATATGTTCCACTGCACCGCTAGGGAAGTAAGATTCGCCATTGTGGCTTCAATCTTTTAAATTGCAAATGTCGGGGAAACCAGATCCGCCGTCGTAGCTTCAATCTGTTCCACTACACCGCCAGGGAAATAAGATCCACCGTTGTGGTTTCAATCCTTTTCCATTGCAATGACTGGGAAACCAGATCCGCCGTCGTGGCTTTAATCTGTTCCAACTACACCACCAGGGAAGTAAAATTCGTCGTTGTGGCTTCAATCTTTTTAATTGCAATGTCTGGGAAACAAGATCCACCGTCGTAGCTTCAATCTGTTCCAATTAGACTGCTAGGGAAGTAAGATCCATCGTTGTGGCTTCAATCTTTTTAACTACAATGTCTGGGAAACCAGATCCACCGTCGTAGCTTCAATCTGTTCCACTGCACCGCTAAGGAAGTAAGATTCGCCATTGTGGCTTCAATCTTTTAAATTACAAATGTCGGGGAAACCAGATCCGCCGTCGTAGCTTCAATCTGTTTCACTACACCGCCAGGGAAATAAGATCCACCGTTATGGTTTCAATCCTTTTCATTGTAATGCCAAAGAGATAGGGTTCGCTGCCCACAGCTTCAATCTGCTCAACTTCAACTAATCCAAGCCTTAATGCCAGGGAAATAAAATTTGCTGTCGTAGCTTCAATCTGCTCTGCTACAATGCCAAGAAAGTAAGATTCATGGTTTCACCGATTTGTTCTCTGGGGAACATTACCTGTATATTTCAATCTATGAACCTAATTATGCCTAGTGATTAGGATGTTATGATCAGAATGAATCAAATGCTCCTAACTAGACGTGTATGAATGACATTTGAATGAATGTAAAATATTTTTTTCTGAGAATGATCTCGCTTAGGTTGTCATTACTCAAAGTTAATTAAGAATTTATTACCGGCGTGCTAAAACGCATTCTTGCTCGACTGGCATCTCTAAAAAACACTTAACCAAATTGCCCCCCACTGTGAACTTCAAAATTTAATCTATTGGGACACCAAATTTGTATCATCCTTTCACTGTAACCCAATGGTAGAAAAACATGACTTTTCTCAATTTTCTCTCATTGCAATGTGAAGCACTTTGGTTCTTTATACAGTTCTCAATGTGTCATACCAAATGCCTATGCACAAATGAAGAATTTCTTCTCTAAGAACAACTTCTTCTTAATACTCGGTGATCATTGCTTGTTTGTTCATTGAAGCTTTGTCACCAATACGACATCTTGTCTCTTTGCTCAATCAATGTTATGACAACAAAATCTGAAGGGATAGTCTTAATTTAGACCTTTCATTCCCAGATCTTTCAACCTTTAAGCTTGGTGCGTTCTAAACAATAGTCCTGTTTCAGGTTACTGTATTATTTAGAAACTTCTAGAGTAATATGCAAAACTTCCCTTGTGAAAGTTTTATTAGTCCATTGATCATTATTCTAATGTAACATGTTTGCAAAAGGAACAAAATAAAAGATAAAATAGAATTGGTTTGATAACATAGCTTGAAATGAACATATTATCAAGAATATTAAGAATACAAGAGGAATTGACTCGTATCTTGAAAAAGAATAAAGTATTCCAAGAACAGGCAATTCAATATAAATAGTATGAAGACTAGGTGCCCCAGATAACGCAGATTGAACTTCTCTGTACAAACTTCTTGAAGACCATTCTGAGTTTGACATGTGTTTGGGATATCTACAATACTCTATCGATGCCCCAAGATGTCGCATACCCTTTCCTGCAGATTCAGGTATATCAAGACCACCACATGCCCCATTCCAATCAAAATCTGAGCCACTCTGATCACTTCCAGCCCTATTCTGATCAAAATTTGAGCAGCCCTTTTCGGATTTTCAACTCAAATCTCCTTTGGTCTAAGGCGCCCTTTGAGGGTTTTCACCTTAGCCTCTCCATTTTTACTTTTTCCATTTTTCATTTTTCATTTTTCTATTTTTATTTTTTCACATCTTTTTTTCTTCTTTTTTTTTGTTACTCAAAGTGCCCTTTGCGAGTTTTTACCGTGGTCCTCTCCTTCTTTAAGCGAAGTATTTCTTGACTGATTCTGAGTTTCCAGGATTAGACAAGTTTTTACTATCCATCTCACTCAAGATCAGTGCTCCTCCAGAAAAGGTCTTCTTTACAACATAAGGAAATTCCCAATTTGGCACTCATGGGCGAAGTTGCTGCGGCGTGCGAGGGGCAGAATCGGGAGCGAAGTTGTTGCGGCATGAAGAACGTGTAAGGAAACGGTTGTTGCAGCGCAAGGGACCGACTTAAGGTGCCTGGAAACAAATTAACATTAGGTTAATTTGGTTAGCCTAATATTTGGGCTTAAGTTAATGAAATTGGGCTGTAATTGGATTAATTATTTGGGCTTGTAGTTTTTGGTTTGGTGTATTGGGTCATTGGGCTTTAGGATTTTGGGCCCCGGGCAATAATTGGGTATTACAATATTAATTATTAAAGTTTATAGAGAAAACAAAATAAGTTAAATGTTAAATTTGTATTAATATTATAATTATTTAACTTTATTTTTTACCTAATTAATATTCAGATACCATTTGTACTTAAATATTGTAATTATTAAACTTTATTTTTACCAAACACTACAGCAAAACAGGTTTTTAACGGCGTTTGGATAAAAAAAGCCGCTAAAGATTGAGCATTTGTGGCACTTTTCGAAACACGCCGCTGAAAATGAGCATTAGCGGCGTTTTTCTAGAAAACCCCGCAAAAGACCTAAGCCCAACGATGTCGTTTTCAGACCTTTCGGGGCTTTAGCGGCATTTTTTGAAAAGCGCCGCAAAAAACATTTTATCTGTCTATTTATTATTTAATCGGTTTATTTATATTATTTAAAATTAAATTTATTTTTAATTGAATATTTAAAATCTTCAGAAAAAAATAATGACACGTAGAAATAATTTGAAATAAAAAAACATAGAAAAATATTTGTTAAAACTGGAAAAATTAAAATACTATTATTTAAAATAATTTTAAAGTTTTTTGGGTACATTACTAATTGTTTTTTAATTTATATATTAAATAATTTCTTATATAATCGTAAAAGAGATAGTATTAATTTTAAAATATTGAATTAATTATCATTATAGTTTAGGGTTTAAGATTTAGGAGTTACTATCTTATGGTTTATGGATTATGGGTTTAGGGATTATGATTTATGGTTTAAGGGTTGGAGTTTAAGGTTTAGTGGTTAAGGGTTAAGGGTTAAGGGTTAAGGGTTAGGGGTTTATGATTTATGGTTTAGGGGATAGGGGTTAGGGGTTTAGATTAATTAGTGTTTTTTAATTTATATATTAAATAATTTTTGTTAGAATTAAGTGACCCAAATCCTTATTTAAATAAAATACTGTGGTAAAATAAAATAAAAGTAAAATCCCTATAGAATTATACTTCTTTTATTTTATTTTAGAATAAGGTTTCTAAACATTATTAAACTCCATCTATTTGATATTATTTGAATAAGGAATTTCACTCCTATTAAAATAAGGTTTACAAGCCTATAAATAGGCATAGTCTACTCCTCTTGTAATTAAGTTTTCGACATAGTGAATTTTCTTCTCCTCTGCCCGTGGTTTTTTCCCGAAAGGGTTTCCACGTAAAATTTGTGTGTTTTTTATTTTTCTATTTCTATTTTTCTTTGCGATATATTGTCATTACCGACATTATATTTTTCTCAAATTGGTATCAGAGCTTACGAGTTGTTCATCTCAATCACGGTAATGACGTTTTTGAAGTACGAAATTCCGTTGTTGGATCGCAACACCAGATTTGCATTGTGGCAGATAAAGATGCAAGCAGTTCTTGCACAGATGGACTTAGAGGAAGCCCTACTAGGGGTAGATAAGATGCCTTCAACTTTGACGGAAGAAGAGAAGAAGCGCAAAGATCGAAAGACGTTAAGACAGTTACATCTGCATTTGTCTAACGAAATTTTGCAGGATGTGATGAAGGAAAAGACTACCGCTGGATTATGGAAGAGGTTGGAACAGATATGTATGTCGAAAACTCTAACTAGCAAACTACATATGAAACAGCGTCTTTATGCTCATCGTTTGGAGGAATGTGCATCTGTGCACGAACACTTAACAGTGTTCAAAGAAATTCTCTCAAACTTGGAGGCCATGGAGGTTCAGTATGATAAGGAAGATCTAGGGCTGATTCTACTTTGTTCGTTGCCCCCGTCTTATTCAACTTTTAGAGATACGATTTTATATAGCCGCGAGTCTCTCACAGTTGATGAGGTTTATGATTCTTTAACCTCGTATGATAAGATGAAGCATCTTATGGTTAAAACCGACTCTCAGGGAAAGGGTCTTATTGTTCATGGGAGACAAGATCATAATGCTAATGATGATCGTGGAAGGACACAGGAACGGAATCCTCGCAGTAAATCTAAAGGTAGATCGAAGTTTTCAAACAGAGGTAAAACTTGTAACTTTTGCAAGAAGAAAGGGCATATTAAATCTGAGTGCTATAAGCTACAGAATAAGATCAAAAGAGAGGCTGCGAATCAAAATGGAAAACAACTAGAAAATTCGGGTAAAGCTGATGTTGTAGAAGATTACAGCGATGGTGAACTTCTAGTCGCTTCTGTCAACAATTCCAAAGCGAGCGAGGAGTGAATCCTTGATTCGGGTTGCACCTTCCACATGAGTCCCAATCGGGATTGGTTTACAACTTATGAAATAGTGTCTGAAGGTATTGTGTTGATAAGAAATAATGCTTCATGTAGAATTGCAGGTGTTGGAACAATTAGAGTTAAAATGTTTGATGGAGTTGTCAGAACCCTTAGTGACGTACGACATGTTCCAGAATTAAAGAGAAATTTAATTTCATTAAGTACTCTTGATTCAAAAGTGTACAAATACACAGCTGAAAGTGAGGTTTTAAAGATTTTCAAAGGTTCCCTCATTGTGATGAAAGGGCAGAGAAAGACTGCCAAGTTATATGTTTTGCAGGGTTCTACTATTACTGGTGATGTAGCTGTGTCATCCTTTTCCTTGTCAGATGATGATATTACTAAACTTTGGCATATGCGCCTAGGGCATATGAGTGAGAATGGCATGGCAGAATTGAGCAAAAGAGGACTTCTTGATGGGCAAGGAATTTGTAAACTGAAGTTCTTTGAGCACTGCATTTTTGGGAAGCAAAAGAGAGTTCGATTCACCAGAGGAATCCATAATACGAAGGGAACGTTAGAGTATATTCATTCTGATCTATGGGGGCCATCCAAAGGGCCTTCGAGAGGTGGAGCTAATTATATGCTAACTTTTCTTGATGATTTTTCAGAAAAGTGTGGGCGTTCTTCCTGAAGAAGAAAAGTGATGTGTTTTCCGAATTTAAGTCTTGCAAAACCATGATTGAAAAACAGACAGGAAAGCAAATAAAATATCTCCGCACAGACAATGGCTTAGAGTTCTGTTCTGATTAATTTAATAAACTGTGACAAGTCGGGCATCAAATAACCTCAAATTAATTGAAGAATGTATGCACGAGCATATCGGATTCTTTCAATTTCGGTTGAATCTTCATCTGGTTCAGGGAATGTGTCACGTAACCAGCTCATCTCGATCTTACCTCCGTCCATTTTCTCCGGAATAGCGCCCAAAAGCTCGTAGCACACCGCTCCCCAATCGCTAGATTGGGCAGACCCGGTGACTGGGTACCCGTCCACTAGCAATCCCAATTGCAGACTGACATCTTCCAGAGTGATAGTGCACTCTCCACATAGAAGATGGAATGTATGCGTCTCGGGTCTCCACCTCTCGATCAACGCACTGATTAGTTTTGGGTCCACCTTGCATCCCCGGCCTACCGTCGCCACGTGCCAAAAACCCGCTTCCCGCAGGTAGTTCTCTACCAAAGGTGATGGAGGACCATGCATATTCCAGATATTGCATTCCAATACCCGATCTACAGACTTTTATAACAAATAATTAATTAATAATTATCTAAAAATGCATAAATAAAAAATTCTTAAATAATATTTAAAAATTAAATTTAACGCTTACCATTTTCATTTGTTCTACCGATATGTGATGCTTATCAAGACGAGTCAATTCTCCGGCCATTGCTGAAATCGTACAAATTTTTACGGTTTAAAAAAAATTTTAAAAAATTAAAATTATTTAAAAAAAGGGATTTAAGAGAAATTTAAGAGGAACTTGAGAGCAAATTGAGATTAAATATGGATTTGAGAGAAATTTGGAAGGAATTTGAGAGGAAATTTGAGATAGGATTAGTTTGTGAAAAAAAAGGGTGGGGGTATTTATAAGTTTTTTTTACCGTTGCACTGTTCACGCGCGGGACAAGTCGCGGCCACGTCAGCATGCTTTGCTGACGTGGCAACAAATCGCCCTCTCGTGGACGCGATTTCTTGGCACGTCTCCTGACATCGTGCTGACATGGACGCGATTTGCCGGAAAAGACCCATTCCGATAAATAATAAAATATCGAGCCTATTTCGGTAATTTTTAAAAAAATTAGGCTTTTTTTTAGTAAATTACCCCATATTTTGAAGTAAATGAAGCCTTAAAACTTGATTAATTGTATTCCAACTTTTGGCCTAATCCGACGTGGCTGGGGGAGGTCTTACCGGGACGAAGAAAAGCAAAATTTCGCAACAAAGAATGTGAAGTATGAGTTGTAAACCTTAAAAACCAGTTGTTGGAAGACACATCATAAAGACACAATGGTGGGTCCCCAGTGATTTTGTGTATGTACTAGGAATGGTACTCTCGAGTAGGGGCTTTGGTGTAAATTGCGGGCTGCTTCCATTCAACACCAACCACCCTTTTTGGGATAAAAAACATAACCCTTTTAACTAATTTTAGAGTTTAGGGGAAGGGACTTTACCTTGCAAATGCTTATTCACAACCAAACCAAAAAGGCTTATCTCTAAATCTTGAAAAGTTCACTACTACCCCTTGTTTTTTCTTTCAAAAACCTTCCGTATTTTTTTTATTTCCAACTTCACCACTTTTCTCTCTCCCTTTCCAACTCGGATTATATCGAGATATGATTCGTTTTTAATATAAAGGTATTTTTCTGGCTTGAATGTATAGCTCTCGATAGGGTGGATTCGAGTCCTCAACCTCCCATGTAAAATTTCACTTTCTTATAAAATTTTAATTTAATAAAAAATAAAATTACATTTTATTTCGTTAAAATAATAAAATTTTGATTTAATCCTCTAAAAGACTATTTTAATTCTAGTACAATATACAACTTAATTTCAAGTTTACCAACAAAAATTGCTAGCTGTGACAAAGTGAATCACGTTGAGTCAACTTAAATTTGTAAGATCCTTGTCCATTCAAGTCAAGTGAGTCCAAATATTAAAATATTTGGAGGAATAATATTGAGAATCAAAATGGAATCTACTGCATATTTGCATGAAAAAAAAAGTAGAATAAGCCGTAAGCCTACCCTTTTCCATCACTATAAATATCGACCCCAAGAGTGCATTCATCACTAGAGACATCAATCAAAACTTTGTTTTTGAAACAAAGAAAGGAGAGGGAATTTACAACAGATATTATGGCTCTTCATGTCTCTTGGGCTTTCGTTTTTGGCATTCTGGGTATACATATTTGAATTCTTTTAATGAAGGTTTCAACTTCAAAATCACCATTTCTTTCTCAATATCTGATATTTCATATTTGTTTTTCTTCTTCTAGGAAACGTTGTTTCATTTCTGGTTTCCCTTGCTCCCCTGTAAGTCACCATTTTTGTCAGCTTTTACTTCAGTGTATCGTTTCAACGGTTGATGATATTATATATATAATATTTCAGGCCCACATTTTACCAAATATACAAGAAGAGAACATCGGAAGGGTACCAATCAATCCCTTACGTGGTATCACTCTTCAGTGCGATGCTTTGGATTTACTATGCACTCCTTAAGAAGGATGCTATGCTTCTCATCACCATCAACACTTTCTGCGTTTTCATTCAGACTTTTTACATTGTTGTTTACTTTTACTATGGCCCAAAGAAGGAAAAGGTACTATATTATATACTATTATATATAGTTATATACCTCTTTAATTTCCCATATTTTGATTGTTTACAAATGGTTGGATTTCAGTTGGTGACACTGAAACTTATCCTCCTCTTCAATGTTTTCGGGTTCGGAGCCATCTTTTTCTCAACTTTCTTCCTTAAAAACCCTTTGATCCGTCTCCAAATTCTTGGATACATTTGCATGGGATTCGCTTTGTGTGTGTTCGTTGCACCTCTCGGCATTTTGGTAAGCATAAAACAAGCCAACCCCAGATTTAATCTAATTGATTTCCATTCAAAACTAACTAAAATTCGCTGTTTTCTTTTTTGCAGAGAAAAGTGATAAAAACCAAGAGCGTGGAGTATATGCCATTTACTTTATCAGTTTTCCTCACTCTCGGAGCAGTGATGTGGTTTTTTTACGGCCTTTTGTTGAAGGATATGAACATTGCTGTATGTTGTAAAGCATATTTCATGTCTTGGAATTCCTTTTAACATTAGAAACATTTTCTTGACATCTAATCATCTTAACAGGTTCCCAATGTACTTGGGTTTATCTTTGGAATTCTTCAAATGATTCTTTACGCCATATACAAGAACTACCCCAAGAAAATGGTGGAAGATCCCAAGCTTCAATTATCGGCTCAGCAAGTAGTCGTCGACGTCGTCAAACTGGGATCGACGACGGTGTGTTTGGAAGTGAACGCGGTGGGTCCTAACCCCAACAATGGTGAGGGAACCGATGAAGCTCAAAATAACAAGACTAACAACACTACAGATGCTTCAAACGAAGTCTGAAAGTGGAATTAGAATATTCAAAGCATGCAACGTCATATCTTGAGGTTTTTGCATGGGAAAATCTGGGTTGAAACCCATGCAAAAAAAAAATCCCCGGATTTATCTTAATTAAATTAATATGTTTAATGTGTTCTGAATCTTTCAATTTATGTCGTCTCTTAGTATTAATCTTTCATCTGTAACTCTGCTAATCATGTTTTTATCATTAATGAAATGTTTATAGTTGGTAGTGAAATGTGTTCATGACTTGCTTTAAGCCTTTTATAAGAAAGTTCATTATGCCCCAAAAAAAGGACTGTCCATTAAGCTGGCCAAAATAGAAGATCAAAAGTTAAAGTCAAACTGGTATCAATATCTTGGATTCAGTTAATATTTTAAAATTTTATGCCTTTTTCTCTCCGATTCTGGACTATAGTTGGGTTTGAGCTCTCCCAGAATTTAGCGCTGACTTTTTAATTTTATATTTTATATTTTATTTAATTCATCCTTTGTTAAAATTTATTGACATGATAGAAAAATAACATGTAACGATCTCATATCATAAGTTTTAATAAAATATTAAAGATATTTAAATTTATAAAAAAATATTAAAATTATTTTACATCGAGAAACAACATGAAAAATAATTGTCTATATTTCTTTGAACCTAGACTTCAATTTATTCTGATTCATTTTCGACTTACTTTTTAGTAATTTTATATATTCTTAATTCTTTCTATAAAATATTATCTTTTATATTACTATTTTGAAATTAAAAATATCTAAAATATATAACATCTATTTTTAAGAATATATATATTTAGTTTTATAAAAATTACAAAAATCATTTCACGTCTAGAATGAATATTAACAAATGCTTGTTCAAATGCAACTGAACCTGGACATTAATTTATTCAGATTCATTCTAAACTTGTTTTTTTAAATAATTTTATATATATAATTTTTTATATTATTATTTTGAAATCAAAGTATTTTAATATTTTTTTTTTAATGTCCAGAATGAATATAGACAAATAGAAGTTCAGGTGCTGATGAATTTTATCCAAATTCATTCCAAATATGTTTTTAGTAATTTTTTATATTTTAAATTTCTTTCATAAAAGAATTGATTGTATGAATATGGAAATATATAAAATCAAATATTGGTAGACGAATACTTTATAAAACTTTAAAGAATTAAAAAAATCATGACATATTATATCAATTATAAATTATAAATTATTAAAAAAAGCTTCATCTAGAATAAACTTGGACAAATTGACGTCCAAGAGTATTTGAATATGTACTTCCACTTGTCCATGTTCATTTTGGACGTAAAATAATTTTTATATTTTTATAAATAATATATTTTTTCAAAAAAATAAATTATATATTTTTTATTTCAAAAAATAATTTAGAAAACATGTATCTTATTAAAATAATTAAAATATATAAACTTACTAAAAAAAGCAAGTTCAAAATGAATATGGACAAATAGATGTCTAGGTTCATCTACATATGGACAACCATTTGTCCAAGTTCATTTTAGATGTGAAATAATTTTTATATATTTTTCATTTCAAAATCATAATATAAAAATTGATATTTTATAAAGAAAAACTAAAAATATATAAATCTATTAAGAATAAAATCTAGAATGAATCAGAATAAACTGTTATTCATGTTGATTCTCAATGTAAAATAATTTTAATTTCTTTTTATAAATTTATATATTTTTAAAAATTTACTTTTTTTATTAGGTATTACCACCAGCAAGTGGTATCTTTCGATTGGTCGTTAGTGTCATGTTAGGGAATTTTAATAGTGTTACTATAAATGTACCAAAGTGTATAACAAAATCCCAGTATAAGTAAATAGATACCAAATAAGTATAAGTGGACAAATTCAAAAGCCAAAATATTTATTAACCTTTAAAAAAAATTAAATTAGAATGTGATCCTTAAAGAAGAGAATGTGATCACCAAACAAAAATAGTTACTCCCATGAGGCTAAAGTCACTCAAATTTATCGCTAAAGAAAATTTGGTATAATAGTTTTTTTGGCCCTTTAAGTTTACAAAAAAGTTATTTTAGTATTCTATTTAATTTTTCACTTTTTTAGCTTTTTAACTTATATTTTTTTATCAAATCACTCGAAAATGGATAAAAAAAAGTTTACGCTTGTTAACTTTATTGATGTGACATACACATGGTTGTCATATAGATGACGCATAAACATTTAATTAATTTTTTTAAATTTAAAAAAATTAATCAAGTGCTGATGTATCGTCCATATGGCAATTTACGTGTACGCAATGTCAAAAAAGTTATAAATAAATAAATAAATTATCCATTCCTTTGGAAGCGATTTGACAAAAAAAAACCCACAAATTTAAGGGTTACAAAAGGTGAAAAATGAAATTGAAGAGTAAGATAATATTTGTACAAAAAGAAAATAGAAAGGAAGATGTGGTGACAAAATGTTTTGGCACCTAATTAGAATGCCAAAAGTGAGCAATACATTGAAAATGAATGAGAAAAGAGTTTGAAGTTGTAAATAGAATCTTTGCAACATACAATTCAACAGATTCTATGTATTTTGGTTTGAGTTATGATGAAGAAAATGCAAATTTGATGTGCCAAAGCCTTGCTTTCAGAAGGGGTATTAGATTTGATAATAGCAACAACAATTTTTGGGTCCTAAAATAGGATAAGTCAAGAGCCAAAATAAGAAGTAGGATGGCATTTTGTCATTGTAAACCAATCCTTGTTTGATACCCCTTCATTTTTGATCTTCCTCTTTTAGTATTGGCTCTTCCATTCAGTGAATGAATAATAAATGGAGATAATTTTTATCCTTAATCATATAACACCCTGGGGAGGTAAGATTTAAATGTAAAACCAGATTTTATATCAATTAACAAACCATTTCAAGTACGCAGATTCATAAGAGATGTAATTAAAGTAAAAACGTGTAGTGTTATGTAATTTAATCCAGAGCCTAAAGTAGGGTAGTAAAATATAACAAAAAGTTTGGCATGGGGTTCCATTATAAATGCTTACCTCTTGAAAACAATACAAACGCTGCCATATGTATTAAATAGGGTAAGTTAAAAAAGGAGAAGTGGGCATAAAATGCAAACAAGGTCCTACATATCTCAACATTCTATCTTTTTAAGTAGGTTAAGACACAAAATATTAATTTCAGGATGTGTTTGATTCAAGGAATGCAAGATTAGAAGATGAAATGTCAGATATGTATTTTAAATATTCATTTGGTTGGAATGTAAGATATTTGTGTTAGATTGACTACTCACAAGCATATTTTACTAAATTTTTCTTATTTTGTCTCTCATAAAATTATATTTCTATTACAATTTAATATATAATTTTGAAATAAATTTATAAACTATAATTCACAAAAAGTGAATGCATTATGGATCCAAAATTTGAGACTTCACGCGTAATTCATGGGATCGATAATATAGCATGTTGAGACTATAGAGTAAATAAATTAAGAATTAGTGAGATGATGGGTGTAATGTTATATAAATATGAAGGCAAGCGAGGGTAGGGTAAAGTAGATTAAGGGAAGGCGGTCCACTAACCACATTTTGCCAATATGAAGTTAGTACCTCCTGAAATGATTCTTTTATTCCTCAAGGGATGTTTTTACCTTTGTAGAGAAGTAGCCCAAAGGTTTTGATGTTTAGGAGCAAACAAGGGTTGCCTCCAAAATCTAAATAGTGGAGAATCATAGATTCCATGATCTTTAGTGTCCAATGACTCGAAAGTAGAGAATCAAGTCAGTCTGATTGGCCCACCATGTCAGTTTTACATCTAGGCATCGGTGAAAAAGAAGGTTTTGGCGCACAGGAATTTAGGGCATTTACAAATGGTATTCCAATACCCAAGAACATGCTTAACTCAGGTCACCCAATTCAACTTTTCCTAAACCTTAATGCAGTTCGGTAATTTTGTTTACATCTAGTTATTAATTGGGTCACATTGTTTCCACATATTTGGCACTCGTTTTTAGGTCCCCAAGCATGAAGCCATGGTGTCCCTACAAACCTTAGAATTCAGTGGGGCAATGGACTTCAAATTAATTACATGCACAAATTATTGGGATATTTTTTTAAATATTTATAATATTTAATACTCATTAGTAATTCAAAAACTATAAATTGTTAGTTATATGTATTAATTCTTCAAAGGTACATCACCTATTATTAATCAAGAGTTCCAACACCTGCTTGGACGATTCGAATTTTATTTGGAAGGCACATAAACGATGTTCATTTACTTCTTTCTTAATCTTCAAAATTCAAAGATTGTTGTATAAAGAATTGTTGCAAAAATTATTATTTTTATTATACATTATTCAATGAATTTTTTGGATAGTGCAAAATATAGCACTAATTTTCTTTATATTTTTGAAATTTATTTGTTAATAATTTTTTTTCACACCACCATATACTAGGAAAGTTAATAAAACTTTAAAAAAATGATCTTACTATTAACCCATGTGCAAACAAATGCATTCCCATAATGAAAGAATGTCTGTAATTAATTCAGGATTGTCGATTCTAATTAATTTACGACTACATATTTTACATAATCCCAACCATGAAAATAAATAAAGTTCTCCAAACTTTAAATTGGGATTATATTTTACATAAAACGTGCATTTTATTTAAAGTATTATAATTTACATTAGTTTGGATACATTTTATATTTTATATCATAGTTTATAACCATACAATTTGTGCAGTGTTTGAGGATAAGATTAGGGACTAATAGCTTTATCTCGTTGATCCAAATAACAAAAGGGTTCTAATAATTGAGATTGGCATCAATGAATGATAGGCAAATATGATCTCTTTTCTCTTTATGCAAGATAAGATTTATGGGGAGCTCTTCCTACTCCATATTTCAATCGCAACGACCTTCCCATGCATAAAATAATATGTATTAAAAGTTGATACTTTGATACATGATTGACATAAAAGTTAGAACGAGCTAGGGTCAACTTCAAACCAAAACAAGTTCGATTTTCATTCAAAATTGGAATAGGTTATTTATGTTTCGCTTTTAAACTTTAGATTTGAGTTGGAGTTCAAATTGAGATTTATAATATTAGTTAATAAAAAAGAGATTAAGGTACTTAAACTCAACTTGTTGGGTGAATCCAATAGCTTGCGCGGTTTATAGTGTAGAAATAAGTGAAAAGCTTTTATTATTAGTTCTTTAGCAATGATAAGATGAGCAAAAGGTAGTGTTTCTCAGTGGCATTGTAGGTGAAGTCCATTCCTGTGCTGCCTGTTTGGATCACCCAGAACCAAAAAACAATGCAACAAAGTCGTTTTCTTTATATCTGAAATTTGATTCATTTAAGGCGCCCCACCCCAGCTGCACTCCATGACATCACTTACGCTAATGACTTTCATCGTCTTTTTATTCAATCATTAAAAAGTGCACAAATTTAAAACCACATGCACTCAACTTTTGTCGCCATCTAAAGTTTATATTCTCCCATATATTAACATATTAACCATAATTACTGTTTCAACTATCCAACCCAATCATAAAAAGCTTTTATTTTTATAAAACAATAAATATTATTTTGGAAACAAATTCTTTTCATATAAAATCTAACACGATTTTAACATTACAATTTTTTTATAATAAAAATCCTGTACCATAATCTATATATAAATACTAAAGGTTGTGCCTCTTGATGTCCATTAAAAAATGATATAAGTGAAAGAAGCTTCAACTCGGCATGTAATTTTATGAAATACATATCAGCATTTGAATGATAACAAATAGGTTGTACATTCGCAGTTAGAAACTGAATCATCTTCAATTACTACAACAAATTTTCAAAATGAATTGTCTTTCAGAAAATTACAAGAATGGTTGGCACGGCACCGCATTTTCTCGGAAATATATAAAGAAGAGTGAAATTAAGTGAGTGATGCCCAGTCAGGATATGGGCATTCGTAAACCCATTCCGGTCCAGTGTAACGCACACAGTGTAGCCATAATCCTTCTTCATGCCCATCATACCTGTCGTAGAGACCATAACAGTCAGAGATGGTTGAAAGTCCAGCTATTGGATTCCGTACTTGGAAACATATCAAGTTGGAGGTAATATAATATTTAAAGTAATCATATCTAACACTAATGCTGGACCTATATTTGGACATGATTATAAGTAGGATGCTACAAATAAATAAAAAAGCTGGTCTCAAGCACGTCCTGTCCCTAGTATCTCAAATGTGCTTTGGTAAAAACACAACCTAACTTTTATTAACCATGATTCAGATTTAAACAAGAATGATAGTTAAGGCTAAACAACCTTGACATTGAGGCAGGACCCAAGTTGACTAGTTAAGGCTCCATTGAAACCAACCTCATTCTACATTAACAGCAAGTAGCACCCTAAAAAGAATGATTTGAATGAAACAAATCACATTCACCAACTTAATCCACTACCTTACTACTCTCCTACAATAATAAGGTAATAGACTGGCAAGTAAGTGAATAGTTATTGCTGTTTAAAGTACGAATCTTAGATCACAAGACACAAGCAATACTGGTTTTTGAAGCTTGCCTTCAATTCTGGCTTTCTACCCTACTTAATAAAATCAAAGACTAAAAAAGAAAATTAAGGTTTATGCTGTTCTAGTGAGGAACAATTTTTTTTAAGTTAAATGAATAATAAATGGAGAACAGTTAATCATGCATATGAAATTCAATAAGAGTAAATGGTTTGAATTGGCTGAAGATTCTTTCCCCATCTTTTTTCAACTTTCATTTTCTATATACACGTTAAAAAAAAAACCCAGAACCATGGTTTTATATATATATATATAAAATTATAGTAAATTTAAAATTTACTAGGAGAAATAGGGCAACTTTTTGACTATCTAAAAAAATAGGTTAGACTTCGTCAGTGATTCCACCACATCAAATGGCATGACTAATAAAAAATTGACATGTGTCAATCCACTGAAAAAAAAACTCTTATTCCACTATCAGACGACGGAATCAAAGTGATGGAAGTAAATAGAAACAGGGGCAGGTAAACTGGAATGCGTGAAGGGTAAAAGAAATTTAGAAGTGGAATATATTTGTCATATTTTTATTTTAATCCTTTTAGTAGGCTTAAATTTGAGATTTAATCATTATACTTATCATAATTATCATAATTTTAACATTATATAAGTATTAAAATAAAAATTGACCATAAATTATGTTAGAAGTGGAATATAATGGTCAAATTAAATTTGATCCTTCATAATGTTAAAATAATGATAAAAGGATCGAATTAATTTACTTTGATAAACTAATTCGAAAATTTGCTAGAAGTGATAAATTAAAGCATTGAGATTAAATATCAAATTTAAACATTAAAAGGATTAAAACAAAAATTTGACCAATATATTTCACTTCTAAATCTCTTTTACCCTTCACGTGTAATACTTTAGCTGCCCCAATTTCTATTTACTTTAATCATTTTGATCCAGCCATGTGATAGGGTGGAATCAGAAATTGTTTAAAGTGGACGGTCACATATCATTTTTTTATTAATCCCGCTGGTCACAGTTGGACAAAGAAAAACTATGTACTTTTCTGAATAATCAAAAACTTACCTTATTCCTCTAATTTTTTTAGTTTACCAAGTTCTTACAAAAAAAACATAGAACTATGGACAATAGAATGACCGCCCATGTTATTTTATCACCTAATTGTCAGAATGAATAACCGCCCATGTTGAATTTTGTACACATTGTAGTCAAAGGGAATAAGAAGTGCACTGAAGAATATTTTTGACACAGTTATGGACCAAACAAAGATTCTGTCCGACATCACCCAATGATTCGCACAGACGTTTTATGGTGTCATCACATGGAGGAAAAGAAACAGTACGAAGCAGCATATGTCATTTTGTGTAACCAATTTTTCAAATATAAGATTACGACTAATGCATCATTGACAAGCATAGATGGGGCTGCAATGAGAATGGGATAATTATAATGAACAATCAGAAACGTCTTACCCGTTTGGAGCTAAATTAGGACAGTGCGTACACATAGGATCGATGCTGAAATCTTCACTACAGTACTTGTATTCTTCCTTATGACTCTCACAACTGGTTTCAGGAGAACCTCCAGAAAGAGCTGCAGCTCTATCAGCAGTTGTTCCTAACGTAGAGCGATTAACAACATCGTCTGAAAGATAAAGCATGTCATTGGCTATTGGATGACCTGTACACTGCAAATGCACACGAATCTACAAACCGAGAACTTTAGTCACAAAAATATGCCGTTATTCGAAATGACAAATGCAAATTATTTAGAAAAATATGATGGAACCTTCAAGTGTTCCTAACTAACAAACCTTGATAATACGACATATGTATTACTCATCCAGAGAAGACATAAATGCAAATAAGTTCACTATGGCATTCACAAATACAAACTATTTTCTAGATTGTCAAAGACATAAAAGTAAGATCCCTTCCAAGACACACAGTCACTGAAAACAGTTTAAACATTAAAAGCCAATTGTGAACAGAATAAAACATAATTTTAGAAGTGACCTAGAAAGTATGGTTTCGTGTCCAAAGAGGCGTCCAAAAGTATCCGCATTCCACTAGAACAATTACGAACGTCTCCTTTAACCGTGTTAAAAAAGTTTCCTATTGTTTTCTGTTCATTAATCTTACTTGATGAGTTCGGCCGGTAACTGGTTCACACAAGACAATGCTATGAATCCCATTGGTGCTAATCCTAGTAAACTTTGTACAAGCAGCCTTTCCCTTCAAGGTAGTATCACCATTAGAGATGCCAACCTGCATAAAAAGGAAGACTCTCTATGATTCAGTACAGCAGCGAACCACTTTCATTTAATTGGGTAAATTTCTAATCAGATAATAAACTAATGGATAAGAAACTTCCTCGGAAACCTCACGAATTTTCCAGCCTTAGGAAAGGAGAGATTCCTACATAATTAGAGTTCAAAGATTTATGGATCACCTACAGCCTTATTGAGTCGTTCAAAGCAAATGACTTTGATTAACAATAATGAGAAATGCCACTATAATTAAGTCAAACAGAATATTAAACACACAAAAAAAAAAGGAATTATGGCACTACAGTGCCATTTAAGGAAATCAATAAAGGGGCAGCATTTAGTTTGAACATGTATTAAACGCCAACATTTTGCGTCTTTCATGCCATGAATATATCTAGTATGCAATCATCAATAAGAGAGAAGGAGTGAAGTGTAATGTATCAGTTGCAGTAAATATATAAGTCACATTTATAAGAAACCGATCTTATTTTCCTTTGTATTTTCCTCTTATCTTATGTATCTTCCTCTTATCTTACACATGGTTTACATCTACTATAATCATATATGTCTGGAGTAGAGTTGTCTATGGGCTGGGCGGACCCTAACAAAGTTTTAGGCCCAATTGATAGGCCCGGGCCAAAAAAATGGGCATAAAATTTTGCCCAAGCTTGAATAAAAATACTAAAACTCAGGCCCGACCCAATCCGCCCGTATTAATTTTTTAAAATTTTATTTTTTCATATAAAAATTTAAAAATATATAATACACCAAATACACTAAAATATTAAAATAACTGTTTCCCAACAAATTGAAATAGATAAAAAAAATCTTTATACTTGAATAATAACACTAAGATAAGTACAACTTAACAAGCAAATGCCACTAAAATAGTAGAGAGATAACAACAAAACAAGTGTTATATAATATCCAAACATTAACAACAAAACAATAGCAAACATAATAGTAAAATGGCAGCAAAACAGTGACAAAAAGTGGGAAAACAACAGGGCTCTTTTTACTGCAAATTTTGGCTGCGCCAAAAGAACCTTTACTCGAGGGCTGACCCATTTTCTAAATTGGCTTTATTTTTGCCCAAGTCCATTTTTCGGGCCTATATTTTTGCCCAAATCCTCCCAGTTTTTAGGCGGGCCTTTGGGACAACTCTAGTCTGGAGGAAACACAAACACAATAATAATCCCATTAGAACATGTAGAAAAACACACCTCTGCAGTGCTCCTTCCCTCTCTAGCATTGTAATCTATGTTGGCATCAACAACTTGCTAAAAAAGAAAACCTTTACAGGGTCAAACGGGAACATTTTGCACATCATGAGAGGACAGTGCAGAAATATTTAACAACTACTGATATTAATTTACTGTCACACCAGATCTCAATAAAACTTTGTTACGTCTGTGAATTTGGGATTGAGTCAAGGGTGATGAACGGGAAAACCACTCAAACTCGTCAAAAAGAGCCAAAACCTTTAGGATTCATCAGAAAGACCTATTTAGCCTCTAATATTTTAAACATTATTTGAATTTAATCCTAATTCTAAAAATTCAACAAATTTAACCCTAACGTTTATACACTTTATTAATTTGGTCATGATTCTAATAATTAAATTTTATAATTATAAAAATTTAAAATAATAAAATCTATAATCTACTATAAAAGATCTCCCCAATTAAAATTTGACTTGCTTTTGTTTTATTCATCGTCCCTCTGAATAGATATTACAATAATTAAAAAAGCATGTCAAATTGAATAAAGGCAAATCTTAAAGAAAGTACTCCAACATTAGAAGCATATCAAACTATTTTAAGAGTCGCTTAAGTGTTGCAAAAGCTTTGAAAAATATTCTTCATACGGATTACTTTGTTGAGGAGGGTGTTATAAGTTGAAATATCTAAATGAATTAGGAGTTTGCTAAAGGTAAATTTCTCTAAAATTTTTATTATGATAAGGGGGGAGTGTTACTTTTGATCAACCAAGCTTTCGAAATAACAATATTAAATTAAGACTATAAATTTCACCTTAAACCATTTTATGAAAATTTAAAAAAAAAATCTTGTAAATATTTCCAAGTCTTATAAAATCTCAAAAACACTTGTTTAAAGTAGTTAGACATGTTTTAATGTTTATAAGTTGGTCACAATCTGTTTTGAGTTCTTTTAAACTTGTTTTTACGAATTTTGACTCTAGGGACCAATCTCGAGGGTAAAAATAAGTAAAAACAAGTTAAAACCTTTCTCCTTGTTCAATTTCAACATTATGAGGGATCAAGCAAGATCAAACCTTATTCATAAAACAAGTTTAAACAATTTGAAACGGATTTGACAAACTCAAAAACATTAGAAACATGCCAAACTATTTTAAGCAAGTGGTTTTTGAGATTTTTAAGACTTCATCTTTATTTACTTTATTGAATTACCATAATCTCTATTTAAAAGGGGGAAATTAATAAAACAAAGGCAGTTATCTTTTTATCAAACCCTAAAAGAAATTTGGATGTCTCTTGACAGTCTTAAAAGTTTCAATCTTCCTTTGATGAACTGAACTATTGTTATAAGACATAATTTTTAAGGGTTAGAATAGATTAGAATTGCAGTAAAATCTAGAAATTATAGATTGTAATATAAGCTATTATCTTACTTATTCCTTTTTTTATACATTTTATTACAATCTAAAACCCCATCCCAGCTTGAGGGAAAGATCAAGCTAAATATTGAAATTCAACCCCTTCTATTTCTCTTTACTATTCCTTTCTCTCTCACGTCCTATTTCTTCTTATCATTTCTCTTTCTTCTTAATTCACATGGTATTAGAACCCATTTCTTCTGACTACCCTTTCCATTAAAAGGGCCAACTACAAGCCATCTGGTCAAATATCATTAGAAGCACGTGTGTCAGCTACACGCCAATGTTGTCAAGGGCGCTAGGCGCGCTCAAGGCGGAAATTCCTCTTATATAACCTAAGGCTGGATTCATTTCCGGCCACCATTTTTCACTCCCAACATGCTGGCATGTGGACTCATTTTTGGCCACCATTTTCGAACACCATATTCTGACCTCATGCCTAGTCATTTCGACACTAGTGATACATTCAATTTGGAATTCTACCTTTCTTTATATTTGGTATTTCTTAATTCTCTCAACATGATTGAAATTTCAATTCATGTTCTATTAAACCTCCCTTCTCTATTTTTGGTTCACATGCTGTCACTATTACCAACTACAAGATAGTAATAACTATATTTCTTAGGCTGCTTTTATTGAGTTGGGGTTTATGGGACAACAGTACAGAGATCATTTAGAAAGGACTTAATGGTATCATAGGCCCGTAGACTATTTTGAAAAAATCAATCAAGTCTCTCCAAACCATTTGCACCCAATTGAGCCATTGAACTTACAAGAATGACCAAACCAACCTTTTGACTGACGCTAACCGGCAGTTTCTAACAGAATTACCAATGTGCTAGTTAATAGCCATTGAGTCTACCAACAAATGCTGACATGGCACTACCATGTTAGCTAAAATAAAAAATTCAAAAAATAAAATTATTTAAAATTTTAGTCTAGAATGAATCAGAACAAATAATTATCCAAGTTCATTTGAATTTGGACACCCATTTGTCCAATTCATTCTGTTTGGATGTAGTTTCTTCAAAATTATAAAAGATCATAAAAGATTTATAAAAATATAAAATCATTAATAATTAAAAAATTAATAGAACTTGTTAAATATTATAAAAAAACATTAAAAATTTAAAAATAAAAAGAACATTTTTTTAAAATTTTATAATTAATTTTTAATTATTAATATAAATTGAGGTGGTCAAATTTATAAAACTTTTGTCAATACTCAATTTGGACAACCTAACATTGGCTAAAAAATGAATCTATGAGAACATATAAAAAAATTATGATAGAAAGGGAAACCACAGTTGAAAGAACAAAAATATTTCACATGTCTTAGAATGCAAATCACAAATTCAAACATTTAGTGCATCAAGACTAGGAAAGATGGTAACTTGATCTAAGGATCTATGATAGATTTGGTAAAATCCATACTTGAAGGCATGCATGAAACCTTAGTACTTTGTGTTGTAATTTTATGATTTTTATAATTTTAAATTATATTATAAGTTGATAATTTTTATAAATTTTTTATAATTTTATAATTTTAAAATACTACATCCAAATAGAATAAATCTAGACAAATGGGTATCTAGTTCAATCTTGACATAATTTTAAATAATATTTAAAATATTTTGAATTTTTTATTTTTGTTAATGTAGTAATGACAATAGTTGCTAATATGGCACTCCCACACCAGCATCCGTTGGTTGACTCAATGGCCATTAACGACCATGTCAGGAATTCCATTAGACACCAACAGTCATGTCAGTCAATTGTTGGTTGATTAATTTGTGAGGTTAGAACTCAATTGGGTGCAAAAGATTGGAAGGATTAATTGATATTGTGAAATAGGTAAAGGGCTTATATATCATTAGCTTTAGATATTATGCTAATAAAAAAATGAGAAAAGTAAAGATGTCTGGGTCAACTTTGATGCACAACTATGTAGCTTATAGCGACATGCTCAAGCCAAGTTACATTGTTTTGGTCCTGCAAACTTGTTATAAAGCCTAGGTTAAGGCCAAGGCTTTATAACCATATTGTGTTAGATCTTGCTCATTGCAACAAATCTACAAGATATGACTATTTCAAAAGTTGAAACTGGAGAATTAACATCTATGGCTCTTTTTGAGGAAGTTACTGATAAAAACAATAGAGAAATTTTCAAGGTACTTGCCTTGATAGGTCTACGAGCAAATATAGCCTTAGCCAAGATCAAATTCTTACTAGCCCAGTAATTTCTACTTTGAAGATGTGATGCTCATCTAGTTCACATCTCCTCTAACCAGTAAAACAAATCCCTATGTTAGCCATATGGAAAACGAGCCAGCAAAGAGGTAATCAAAACGGAAAAGCAAAGATTCAAATCCATTGCACATTAATGACAAGTGGTCACACACGTGACACCTATTGGGCTTTACATAAACAGCCTCCTCGCAAAAATTAGCCTACTACCCATATAGGCCAAGTTAAAAGAGATGGACTTCTTCCACTACCAACTACCTAAGCACCCCCAAACCCAAATCCATCACATAACCGAGACAAACTATGATGAGTATTTACAATACAAGCCTTGAAACAACAAGCCCTCTATGGTTCTATTCTCAACTAAGTATTATTGCTTGTCTAACATCTTCCTCCTATGGTCCTTGGATACTAACTTACGCGCTTTGACCATATTTTAATCGTAGGCTATTTTTTAATTGTAGTTTCTCTTTTGCAACCAAAGTCCTTATTCTATTGAGTTTAGTACAACCATTTTATCCCATCTTACACGCCTTGGTGTATCCTTTTTCATCCTCGCTTTACTTCCCTTATACTATCATCTTTGTTTCAGATTCTTAGATTGATTTTGGGTTAAATTTATTCTTTCTTTATTTACCTAAATAGACCTGTATATAAACACACAATAAAGGATGAAATACAAGTAATTTCTCTCCATTTTATCCTCCTATATTTTCTTTTCTTTTCCAGAAAATGGCTTAGAGTTTCATTCGGATTTTGTTTCAAGTTTTGCTTGAATGCGAAGGTTGTTTTTTTCGTAGTTTTTTTTAAGGGGGTTTATCTACACCCGGCACGAACCCACACTTCATAGCATTTATAGTTTTTGGCTTGACCAGCTTTGGGCTCATCACCAATGCACCTTTTCCACGTTTGGCACTGGGCCGATGAGTGCTCGGTCACCAAATTTGACTCCAGCCGATCGCGTTCCCAAAGCCAATGGTGGTTAATGACCAGAGGTGGTTCGAGGCTACTTTTTAGGTCCTATTCAACATTTCGAGAATTGTTTAAGATTGTTTTTTTGCGAGTTTTGCTGCCTTTCGTTATATGATTGCGTCCTTTGCTTTGTTTGTAGATTCAGGTAGAAAAGGGAAATTTAGGCCTAGTAGCACAGTTGATTCAGGAGCTACAGATCATATGACAGGAATTCCCAACCTTTTCTCTACCTTTCAATCACAAAATTCACCTCCTGTCACTATTGTTAATGTATCCACCTATAAAGTTGTTGATTTTGGTAGTATTAACCTAACTTCATTCATCACTTTATCATTGGTATTAAATTCACCTAACCTCGCTTTTAATTTAATATCTATCAGTGAACTTACTCGTGACCTAAATTGCACCATCTCATTTTTTTCCCAATCACTACCTTTTACAGATCTTGTGATGAAGCACAATTGGTAAACGACATGTATTTGATGGTCTTTATATTTTCAACTCGTGGGCTCCTCGAT